>NC_041021.1:9987894-10287894 GCF_004193775.1 Glycine soja | reverse complement strand
AAGAAGCGTGTGAGCGAATGTCGTGTCTATATATATAAAGAAAAGAAAAGAGTTTTTGTTATTTGTAAAAGAAAAAATGTTTATAGAAGGATTTTGTGTGTGTAAATAATGTGTGAAAATAAATTCTTGTGTGTGAGAGACGAATGTATATAAAGAAATTTTTGTATAAACTACGAGTGTGTGTTGGAAAAAACGAAAAAGAAATCTTTGAACAGGAATAGGGTTTGTATATAGACCGTGTTGATGTAAAGAGAAAGAGTTTTAATGCGTGTGTATACAGAAAAGGTTCGTCATGTATAGGAATGTAGGTGTACAAAGAAAATTTTTTCTCATAGATGGCAATGGATGTATAGTTTTTTGTAAACATAAAAAATGAAACAAAAAGAAAAAGAAAGAAAGACCTCGAAGGTCGGCATGTTATGGTCATAGGAAGCATAAATCATTCGTAGAGAGCAAACATATCTTTTGGAAACAAGGGACTGACACTAAGAGTTTATTTTCCTGAATAACCGAGATAAGAATGGATGGATTCATTGACCCAATGAAAGAACATAATTTGGAAATATTGGGTCTACTTGTGTAAATCCCAAGCCTTAGTATCACAAATGCCATAAACTGGATGCTTGAGTACCCACCTAGTTGTGGCCATGACTAATTTTGCACGTTGTTTCGAAATCATCATTGTTACGCGTGCCTTGTGGAAATAATATGGAAATTCAACCCGAGACCGACACCTTGACACACGAATTTGTTTTGCCCCAGATATCAAGATCGGGCTCCCACGATGAAAAGACCATGTTGAGACACAACCTTAGGCTACTTTGAACCTTGGCCTATGAAAAAAATCCTCATCCTTTCCCCGAAGAAAAGGACAGTAGAATCTCCTCAAAGGAGAGCAAATAACGAATGCTAAGACCCGAATTCCCAAAGAAAGAAATGGAAAGGGAGAAATGAAAAGAAAGAAAAGGAAGAAATGAAAAGAAAGGAAAAGAAGGATTCCCGATCAAAGATCGGAAGAAAGTAAAATGGAAAAGATCGGAGGAAAACAGAATAATTCCCGATCAATAAAAGAAAGAGAGGACAGGAGATCTTCGGACCAAATAAATTTTCGGTGAGGTAAATAACCGCCGGCAAAGAGAAAACCCATTTTTTAAGTGGTTCTTCCTTTGGGATTGCCATTCAAAGTCGTTCTCGACTGGCGATATCCCGCCCCACCTAAACAAAGAGGAAAAGACCGAAACACCCAGCTTCCTCTCCAAAACACTACCGTCGAGAAAATCCTATTGATCCGTGATCATGCGTGTGATCTTTTGGTTCGGTAGGAAATCATGTGCAAAATAAAGTCATGGTGCAGTTATGGTTTAGAATTAGGGTAAAACACTTATATGTGTGAGTTTTTTATACACTATGAGTGACTTTATTCCCAGTTTCAGTTTGAACCGACGTTTCCCCTGAATGTTCATTTAAAAGCTAAATGTTGACATCCTACCCTTCATTTTCGGTTACAAGGAAAATTGCTTTCGGCATGGGTATATTTTTTCTCTAAAATATGGTGCTCTCGCGAATGATTTATTTTTCTTTTCTAAAAGCATGTTTGCCTTTTTAGGTGGAAAAAACCCGGTGGACCATTCGGTCCTGCCAACAAATCTTATTCAGAGACCCATGAATTGATTGCCTAGCGCTGTTCATGTGTCCTCCACCATCGAGTCTGGAGCCCCGCGAATTGTTTGCCTAGCGCTGTTCGCCTATCCTCCACCCTCAAATCTTATTCGGAGACCCATGAATTGATTGCCTAGCGCTGTTCATGTGTCCTCCACCAACGAGTCTGGAGTCCCGCGAATTGATTGCCTAGCGCTATTCGCCTATCCTCCACCCTCAAATCTTATTCAGAGACCCATGAATTGATTGCCTAGCACTGTTCATGTGTCCTCCACCATCGAGTCTGGAGCACCGCGAATTGATTACCTAGCGCTATTCGCCTATCCTCCACCCTCAAATCTTGTTCGGAGACCCGTGAATTGATTGCCTAGCGCTGTTCATGTGTCCTCCACCATCGAGTCTGGAGCCCCACGAATTGATTGCCTAGCGCTGTTCATCTATCCTCCACCCTCAAATCTTGTTCGGAGACCCAAGAATTGATTGCCTAGCGTTGTTCATGTGTCCTCCACCATCGAGTCTGGAGCCCTGCGAATTGATTGCCTAGCGCTGTTCATGTGTCCTCCACCATCGAGTCTGGAGCCCTGCGAATTGATTGCCTAGCACTGTTCATGTGTCCTCCACCATCGAGTCTGGAGCCCCGCGAATTGATTGCCTAGCGTTGTTCGCCTATCCTCCACCCTCAAATCTTGTTCGGAGACCCGTGAATTGATTGCCTAGCGCTGTTCATGTGTCCTCCACCATCGAGTCTGGAGCCCCGCGAATTGATTGCCTAGCGTTGTTCGCCTATCCTCCACCCTCAAATCTTGTTCGGAGACCCGTGAATTGATTGCCTAGCGCTGTTCATGTGTCCTCCACCATCGAGTCTGGAACCCGCGAATTGATTGCCTAGCGTTGTTCGCCTATCCTCCACCCTCAAATCTTGTTCCGAGACCCATGAATTGATTGCCTAGCGTTGTTCATGTGTCCTCCACCATCGCGTCTGGAGCCCCGCGAATTGATTGCCTAGCGCTGTTCACTTATCCTCCACCCTCAAATCTTGTTCGGAGACCCATGAATTGATTGCCTATCACTGTTCATGTGTCCTCCACCATCGAGTCTGGAGCCCCGCGAATTGATTGCCTAGCGCTGTTCGCTTATCCTCCACCCTCAAATCTTGTTCGGAGACCCATGAATTGATTGCCTAGCACTATTCATGCGTCCTCCACCATCAAGCACGGAGCCTCTGGTGACTGGGAAATGAGGTTTTTGTTATTTTCCCGATCGGTTCCTTCGCCAAACATGTGTATATATGTATATTATGTTATTGGTGTTTTTGTTGTTTGTGTTTGTTTTGTGTTGTGCAGAGAAAAAAGAAGAAGAGACGGGAGTCATCATAGACTAATCACGGAAAGGGCGAAGACGGACGAAATCAGTGTTTTATCTTTGATTTCCTCTTATCTCCGATAAAAGGTAAGTAAAGAGGGGCAACTGTCATACCCTAATTTCGTTCGGGGACTATTGTTTGATGGCATGCAACCTTTGATTGACCGCTTCGAGGTACTTGGCACCCTTTGTTGCACAATACGTGAAGTTCCGAGACGTGTCGGAAATCAAAAGGAAGCATTGTTACGCAATCCGTGAAATTCCGTAACGTGCCAGAAATCAAAAGGAAGTATTGTTACGCAATCCGTGAGTTTCCGTAACTTTTCGAAAGCTATAAAAGGAGTAATTACATAATCCGTAAGGTTTCGTAACCTTACGGAAAGAAAACAAGTATCGTTACGAAATTCGTAAAGTTTCGTAACGTTACGAAAAAAGAATCACCAAAAAAAAGCAAAAGGGGGCGTATTTAGTAAAAAAAAGGGTGCAAATAGCAACCAGACCCACTTGGTCCTTACAAATTCTTCCTCTAGAAGGTGGTTGCTTCTGGAGGAAGCAACCTGGCTCGCCTGGGCGAGCTGGGTGGCAAGCTCCTCCCCTATTTTGCTATAAATAGAGGGAGGAGTGAAGAAGGAAGGGGTTCAGCCTTCTTGGCACTTCGTATCCACTTGAAATTGCTGAGGAAAATTGTTTCCGTGAAGAAAATCCAAGCCGACGCGCTTCCGTAATGTTTCCGTAACATTTCCGTGGGTGATTTCTCGAAGATTTTCAACCGTTCTTCATCATTCATCGTTCATTCTTCATTGTTCTTCGGGCTTCAACCGGTAAGTACCCGAAATCAAAATTTTCAATTCATTCTATGTACCCATGGTGGTCCCCATTTGTTTCGTGTACTTTTATTCTCGTTTCGTTTACTTTCCGTACCCCCTTTTGACATGCTTCAGTCATTTACTTAAGTCATTTTCTCACCTAATCAAAAAATAAAATAAATTTCCACCGATCGTTTGATTTGTAATATTCGTTAATTTCTGTTAAAATGAAATTCGATCGTTCGGTCACGTCGTAACCACGTTGGAAACCAAAAAGAGGTAAAATAATAATATAATAATAAAAAAATATCTTTTAGTAAAATAAAGCAAATAAAATCAAACGGACGTTTCTCTTTGGGATTTCTCTTTCTTAATTGAATTGACTAAATAACTAAAGTGAAACTAAGGCTAAAATCAACTCGCAAAGTCAAGCTCGTCCGCAAAAATCACTAAAAAAGGATTTTAAAATCACTAAAAAAGGATCATTTTTAAGGTCTAACGCCTTAAAATGGACACCTTCCAAGTAAAAAGAACCACTTGATTCACCCTTAAAAAAGAACTACGTAGGTCTGATTTCCTCTTCGATGGAGGGTACGTAGGAGCAAGAGCCCCGCTTTTGTCGACCTCAAAAATAAAAAAGGAAATAAAAGTTAGGGTAACACAATTTCACACAATTCTAAAAAAATGGTTGTTGTCTGTTGAGACAAACATAAGAGGTGCTAATACCTTCCTCAAACGTAAATACAACTCTCGTACTTGGAATATTCTTTATGACCGGTTTCCTTCGGTTTTTCCGATGTTTTCCACAAATAAACGTTGGTGGCGACTCTGCGCGTTTTCCTCCTTTGGAAGACGCACCCGTGAGCCTCGCCCGCAAAAGGGTAGGTTGCGACACATCGGTTCAATGAATCCATCCATTCTTATCTCGGTTATTCTGGAAAATAAACTCTTAGCGTTAGTCTCTTGTTTCCAAAAGATATGTTTGCTCTCTACGAATGATTTATGCTTCCTATGACCATAACATGCCGACCTTTGAGGTCTTTCTTTCTTTTTCTTTTTGTTTCATTTTTTATGTTTGCAAAAACTATACATCCATCACCATCTGTTAGAAAAGCTTTTCTTTGTACACCTACATTCCTATACACGACAAACTTTTTTCTCTATATACACATGCATTGAAAAACTCTTTCTCTCTATGCCGACATAGTCTATATAAAAACTCTATTCCTGTTCAAAGATTTCTTTTTCGTTTTTCAACATACACTCGTGGTTTATACAAAAATTTCTTTATATACACTCATTACTCACACACAAGAATTTCTTTTCACACCTTATTTACACACACACACAAAATCTTTCCATACATTTTTTTACATATAAAAAACTCTTTTCTTTTCTTTCTATATAGACACGACATTTGTTCACAATGCCTCTTTCTTTTTTCTATTCTTGGCGTTATCATGATTTTTGTTTGTTTTATTTTTAGGACGATGTTCCTAAAGGAAAACTCTACAAGGTTCCGGAATTTCAACAAACATTATCGACAATAATGAAGTAAGCACTAACGCAACAGTCCAAACAAAAGACAATCAAAAAAACAAAACAAACGTTAGTCCTTCAAATAATATGTAACAGATAAAAGAGGAAACATAAAAGAGAATATGAAAATGGGGATCCCCTGGTCATGTGGCTCCACTCCCTCCTAATAAACCGAGTAAATCTGTCATCTCCTCATCCATGCGGGCCTCCTCTGCATCGCTGGGAGCCTTTACAGGCGCCTCCCCTGCCTGGGCCTCAGGCCAATCTCCGGGCCATGCAACCTCAACTCTGAACTGATCTGGAGTAGGGCACGCAAAAGGAGCGAAACCCTGGCTCTGCTGACAGAGGCTGAGCTGGTAGAGACACTCATGTATCTGCACCTGCCCCCTGTGGTTGGCCGCCTACTAGCGAACCAAGTGCTATAAATACCGCTCCGTGTCAAATGACCCAGCTGGGTCAGCCTGATGAGGTGGTGGCGGCGCGTCTGCGGCCTGTGGTGCATCACCCTGCGCCTGTCTAGGCGTGCAATACTTCTCAATGAAGGCCCGGGTGATCGGCGGTCGAATCACCTTACTAGGTGTGATGGGAACCCCGAATGACTGGCAGAGACCTGTGATCAATGTCGGAAACCCCAGGGCCCTGTTAGACTTATCTAGGTCTAGAGGGTGCCTGGTAGGTGGCATACCTGCAAATAAATAAATGGCGTCAGCGATCAACTGAACCACATGGATGCTCATCCGTGTCAGGATGGCATACACCAGCTGACACTTCGGCAGAGAGAGGTTGGAGTTATGATCGGTGGGCAGGACATTGCTGAGCAGCAACGTCATCCACATCTGGGTCAAGGTAGTCATGCTGGTGCGCATGATCCGCACCTGCCTCCCGACAGTGGTCCGGGCAAAATCCTGACCCGGTATGCATAACAGTTGGGCAATGGCCTCCTCGTCAAATCCATCGGCCCGGTTCCTTCTCTGACTAAACTCGCACTCCTGGCCCTCCTCTAACACTAGCGGGCCACCCAAGAACTGGCTGAGGGCGTCTGCATCAAAAGGAATCCACTGGCCCCTTACCCATGACCGCATGTCCCACACGAGTGTCAACATGGAAAGTTAGTTTACAAGAAATATACCAATTAGCCAAACAACACTTCATATGGCGCGAGTGTCAACATGCATTTTATAAAATAATTATATTGGGGCCGTGCTATTTTATGGCACATATGCATTTGCACACATAAAAATTTGGTGAGAGGCATTTTACGACACATATCCATGTACATATTTTTTTGACAAACCTTTTCATGATACATCCTATATATATACACACATTTTTTGGAAGGCTTCTTTTGCTACCTAATCACAAATACACATATTTTGAAAAAACTTTTACACTACCCATCCAAACACTTTGTAAGGAACTTCATGCTATATATATTCATATTATGCAAGGCATTTTCATGCTATATATATTCATATTTTGCAAGGAATTTTCATGCTATATATATATATTCATATTTTGCAAGGCATTTTATTCAACATTTTGCAAGGCATTTCATTCTATATATATTCATATTTTGCAAGGCATTTTATTCAACATTTTGCAAGGCATTTCATGCTACATATTTACATACATACATATCATCGAAGGGTTTTTTTTTCATGCTATCTAAGCGCAAGGCATTCCTCCTGAGGCAGCAAGCTTTGAATTCTAAAAAAAAAACTCCTCAAACATGTTCCTAAGCATGAGTCATCCTTTTGGCACTTTAGTCTAGCTTCTACAAACTACCCACACACTCACAATGTGCACAATTTGTTTCGCAAGCTAAGTTCCACAAAATCCTGCACAAATGCCATTGAGGCATTTCATCGAACACTTGGTGGGCGTATGTTTAAGCATGAAAATCAAGGGAATGGGGGCAATGTGGCATGCCTCATTATCTCAGAATGCACCCTAGGCCTAAGGCCATCCCCTACAACCCCTCAATTCAACAAAAACAAGCACTAATTCAAGGATAAATCCTTCTCGTTTTAAGCAAATACATGCAACTTAGAGCACCAAAATATATCAATGGAAAGCCAGAGAGCCCAAGAAAGAGGTACTTACTTGTTGGAGATGAATAATGGAGCAAAATGGAATCAAAAACGTGAAAAATGGTGACCTAGGGGCTGCAAAATTGGTGATTCCCGTAGCTTTCTTTTTGAATGAGGGGGGGAGGGAAGAGTTTTTGGTGCAGAAACCTTCCCCCTTCCCCCTTTTTACCCATTTCGTGCAGGGGTTGCTTGCCCAGGCGAGCTAACCTGCATTTGTTTTTTGGGAGGAAATAAGTAAGACTCCTAAGGGTCAGTGTTCGCTTACTCGAAACCCCTCAGGGTAGATTAGGCATCTAATACTTACTTTATAGACACAACAACAATAATTACTGGAGATTTTAAAGGATACTAGGCTGCTTTGCAGCGGCGCTTTCCGTTTGTCCCGGGCTAGGCAAAGGATGACGACCTATTGGTCGTGACCCTAGCCTCTCCTTGCGTCCGTCCCTAAGTACCTGAAAGTAGGAAACAATAATGCGTGGCAAACCGTAACCGCGTCGTCGTCTTACCTTGATTGGTTTCTGCCTTTAACTTTGTCTCAACCTCTGACCGTTGCCTAAGACGATTCTGCCCCTGTTATCACAAAAGTATGCATGCGTATGCGTATGCATGAAAGTTTTCAATGCAATAATCTTCTTAGTGAAAGCTGGTTAGGTTCAGTTTTAATTAAGCGCTTGGGGCACCCCATGAACTGAGCGAAAGGGCTCAGGTTATCACAAACTGCACATGGTTTAAAACCAAAGTGAGGATTGAAGCCTCAGACCATGTTCTCTTCTTTTAAAGAACTGTGACGAGACAATTACAGCGGACAGGAATCCCTGGAGGAAACCTAGAAGAACACACAAACACAAAAATAAAAAGAACATGCAGGGGTTTCCTCAATTGCCCCAGATTTCAAGCGTAATATCGCTTAACGACATTGGAGTTCACGGGCGAGGGTAGCTCCTCGCCATCCATGTTGGTGAGCACCAGAGCCCCCCTAGAAAAAGCCCTTTTCACAACGAAAGGTCCTTTGTAATTCGGGGCCCACTTCCCTCGATTATCTTTAACAGCGTGGGACATCTTTTTCAGGACAAGGTCCCCCTGATTGAACTTGCGCGGGCATACCTTCTTGTCGAGCGCGTTCTTTATCTTTTGTTGATACAGGCGCCCATGGCTCATGGCCGTCAAACGCTTACCTTCAATAAGGTTGAGTTGGTCGTAGCGTGTTTGAGCCTACTTTGATTCTTCTAGGCCCGATTCCGCTAGTATCTTCTGGGAAGGGACCTCTACCTCAAATGGGAGTACCGCTTCCATCCCATAAACCAAGGAATACAGAGTTGACCTAGTAGAAGTTCGTACCGAGGTTCGATATCCATGCAGGGCAAAAGGCAACATCTCATGCCAATCTTTGTATGACACCGTCATCTTCTGAATAATTTTCTTAATATTTTTATTTGCAGCCTCCACAGCCCCATTTATCTTTGGCCGATAGGGGGTGGAGTTATGATGCTGGATCTTGAAATCCCCGCACATTTCATGCATCATTCTTTTATTCAGATTGGTGCCATTGTCAGTAATGATCTTCCTAGGGAGTCCGTATCGACAAATCAGTTCCTTCTTTATGAATCTGACCATCACACTCTTCGTGACATTGGTGTAAGAAGCCGCTTCGACCCATTTGGTGAAATAATCTATCGCCACGAGAATGAAGTGATGATTGTTCGAAGCTTTGGGTTCGATGGCCCCAATGACATCTATCCCACAATGGAAAAAAGCCAAGGGGCGGACATGACATTCAGAGGATGTGGCGGAACATTGATATTGTCCGCGTACGCTTGACATTTATGGCATTTCCTTACATGGGCGCAGCAATCGCTTTTCATAGTGAGCCAGTAATAACCTGCTCTAAGGATCTTCCTGGCCATAGCATGCCCATTGGCATGTGTCCCAAATTAACCCCCGTGGACCTCCTCAATCATGTAATTCGCCTCTTTGGCATCTACGCATCGCAAGAGGGTCATGTCGTGGTTTCGTTTGTACAGGATGGTACCACTCACAAAGAAGCCAATAGCCAATCTCCTTAACGTTCTTTTGTCATTGTCGGAAATTCCTGGTGGATATTCTTTGTTCTCGACATACTGCCTGATGTCAAAATACCACAGTTTCCCATCTCGCTCTTCCTCTATCGCACAACAATGTGTCGGCTTGCCCCGAGATCTGAATTCAATGTACGACAGATCACCGTGTGGGGCAAGTTGAAACATGGATGCCAAGGTGGCCAATGCATCGGACATTTGGTTCTCTTCCCGAGGTATGTGGTGGAAAGAAATGTCGTCAAAGAATTCGGCTAACTTCAAGATATGAGTTTGATAGAGCATCAACTTTTGATCCCTAGTTTCCCATTCTCCTCTCAACTGGCGTATTACCAAAGCCGAGTCTCCATACACTTTGAGTAGCATCACGTCAAAATCAATGGCCGCTTGAATCCCAAGGGCGCACGCTTCATATTCGGCCATATTGTTGGTACAATCGAAACCTAGCCTAGCCATGAAAGGAATACATTGATCATCTGGGGATACGAGGACTACCCCTACTCCATGGCCCAATGCATTAGATGCCCCATCGAAACAAACAATCCATTTGTCTATATCCTCGTGCGTCCACTTCTCTTCGAATAGGGCCATGATGTCTTCATCCGGGAACTCAGGGTGCATCGGCCGATAATCTTGGAGGGGTTGTTGGGCTAAATAATCTGCCAAGGCGCTCCTTTTTATCGCCTTTTGGGTGACGTACACAATATCGAATTCAGATAGTAGTACCTGCCACCTAGCGATTCGTCCCGTGAGGGCCGGCTTCTCAAAGATATATTTCACGGGATCCATTTTGGAAATAAGCCACGTGGTATGACTGAGCATGTACTGCCTAAGATGATGTGACGCCCATACCAAGGCGTAGCACGTTCTTTCCAACATTGAGTAATTCATCTCACAGACGGTAAACTTCTTGCCTAAATAGTAAATGGCTTGTTCCTTTTTCCCAGAGTCATCGTGCTGACCCAACACGCACCCCATAGACTCGTCTAACACAGTCATGTACAGGAAAAGAGGTCTTCCTATTACAGGTGGCATGAGCACCGGGGGATTCGCGAGGCTCTGTTTGATTTTTTCGAAGGCCTTTTGGCAGTCGCTGTTCCACAGGACCGCCTGGTTTTTACGCAATAGTTTGAAGATGGGCTCGTAGGTAGGGGTGAGTTGCGAGATAAATCTCGCGATGTAGTTCAACCTGCCCAGGAAACCTCAAACCTGCTTCTCTGTGCGTGGCTCTGGCATTTCAAGAATGGCCCTCACTTTCTCGGGATCTATCTTTGTCCCTTTCTGGCTCATGATAAATCCCAGTAACTTCCCCGATTTTACCCCGAAGGTGCACTTGGCAGGGTTTAGTTTCATTTGGTATTTTTGCAGCCTTCCAAACAGCTTACGCAGATTGACGAGGTGTTCGTCCTCGGTCTGAGATTTAGCAATCATGTCATCTACGTAGACTTCTATCTTTTTATGCATCATGTCGTGGAATAAAGCTACCATGGCACGTTGATAGGTTGCCCCAACATTTTTTAGCCCAAAGGCCATCACTTTGTAGCAGAATGTCCCCCATAGGGTGACGAAAGTAGTCTTCTCCACATCTTCGGGTGCCATCTTTATCTGATTATACCCTGAGAAACCATCCATAAAGGAGAAAAGGGCGAACTTGGTTGTATTATCTCCAGTATATCAATGTGTGGTAAGGGAAAATTGTCTTTAGGACTGGCTCGGTTTAAGTCCTGATAGTCTACGCACATTCGCACTTTGCCATCCTTTTTTGGGACCGGGACAATGTTGGCTACCCATTTCGGGTATCGAGCTACAGCTAAGAAACCCGCATCGAACTGCTTTCTCACTTCTTCTTTAATTTTCAAAGACATTTTGGGTCTCATCCTTCGTAGTTTTTGCTTAACCGGGGAAGACCCAGGATTCAATGGCAACTTATGCTACACAATGTCGAGGTCCAGACCTAGCATGTCTTGGTACGACCATGCGAAGATGTCTTGATATTCTTCCAGAAGGGTTAACAAACCTTGGCGGATAGGTGCGGTCATACCGGTTCCTACTTTCACTTCTTTCTTTCCCTTTCCGGTCCCTAAGTTTATCAGTTCGGTCTCCTCTTGGTGAGGCTTCATTTCGCGTTCTTCCTGAGTGATCAATCTCTCCAACTCTGGTGAAACGACGTCCTCTTCCTCTTCTTCATTTATTGTTTGACTTACTTCTCGGTCAAAATCGATTATCAAACCCTCACATCTATACCATTCAAGACATAAAACAAAAACATGCAAAATGATATGAGAAAAGGTGGAATCGCAAGAACAGATGAAACAGGATCTCTTCGTTATTTAATAGGGTAGATTTCACAAAACAAAAGAGAAAGGAATCTATAGCCTCTAATTACATTGAATCAGCGGTATAGACTTCCGACTGACTCATCACGCGCCAGTTCCCCACTTGGGAATTGGGATGGCACGGTCGCACGAAACTTGGCAGAACTTGTGGAGATTCCTCTCCAATTGCCGCCACCTCTTCCTCGAACATCATCCCGGCACTTGTGAAACACTGGCTAACATGGTCGGGCCATGCCCTATCTGCCCGGAGTCTTGACGGCGCATTCCTTCTTCCCGGTTTCTCGGGTTCATACCCTAACCCATATTTGTACGGGTTACCCCTAATGTCGACCATATCGGCATTCTCGTGGCTGTCCTTGCCCAGACCCATTCCGGGCTCATAACCGTGCCTGAGCATTACCCGCGCCACCATTAGGTCCGCAATAGAGGGCAAGGTAGCAACGGACTCGTTTCCATAGAGGCACAACTCACCACCTCATTGGAAAGTTGTTTCCAATGATTCCTCCGCTGCTTCTACATATGGTGCAGAGGAGGGGCAGCTCACCAACATATCTTCTTCGCCTGACACTATCACCAAGAGTCCACCAACCGCGAATTTCAATTTTTGGTGAAGCGTCGAAGGGACCACTCCTAGCGCGTGAATCCAGGGTCTCCCCAAAAGGCAGTTGTAGGCGAGATTTATGTCCATCACTTGAAAAACCACATTGCAAGTGTGGGGGCCTATCTGAATGGGGATGTCGATTTCCCCTATCACCTCCCGCCGACTACCATCAAAGGCTCATACTACCATCGAACTTGGTTTTAGACGTGACGCATTAAAAGGAAGCTTCTCCAAGGTGGTCTTTGGCATCACATTTAAACTTGAACCATTGTCGATGAGCACCTTAGCGATGACATGGTCCATGCATCTGACAGACACATGTAGAGCTTTGTTGTGCCCTCTCCCCTCAACGGGAATCTCTTCTTCCGCGAACACGATATAATTATTGGTAGTTATATGATTAGCAATGCCTTCAAAACCCTCGACTGAGATGTCGTGTGCTATGTGGGCTTCGTTGAGGACTTTTACCAATAGTGCACGATGAGGCTCGGAGTTTATGAGCAGTTCGAGCAAAGAGATCCTTGCTGGAGTTTTATTCAGCTGCTCAACTACTTTAAACTCGCTTTGTTGGATGAGACGAAGAAACTCATGAGCCTCTTCCAAGGTCACCGCCTTTCCTTGAAGACCTTCTTTCTTTTCAACTCCTTTTACCACCGGGGGATCCACTTCTTTTGAGGGGGTAGCCGCGTCTGTGGGCTCTTGGATCATGGTTGCTTTCCCCTTGGAGGGCCATTCCACCAAGTGAGGGGGAGCGAACACCCGACCACTGCGGGTTACGCCACTAAGGCCGGTAATGTTGGTCACCTTGGCTGACAAGGAGTCAACCTCGGTTGCAGCCCTTTCTCCAAAGGCGAGAGGGGTATACTTCCATGGAACGACCATATTGCTTTGATAGGAAAACGGCGTTGGCTTGGGCGCTGTCTGGGGGTACTTGGACCTGGAGCCGGTCACACTCCTAGTGAAACATATCACTAGGGCTTTGGGGGTTGGGGGAAACTTCCTTTCTGCCGACTGCATGCAAATATGCGGTTATTCCCTATCTCCCTCGGACACTTCAAGCTGCCCCCAGTCCATGAGCTGTTGAAGTAACTCTTCCACCGCGGGGCAGGTTTCCATGTCGTGTGATTCCCCAAGATGAAACAGACATTCGTCACTTTCGCCTCCGCCACGAGAGACCATGCTTGCTGCCTGCAGCGACTGGTAGATGAATCGTCTAGACGTGGCCACATCTTCTAATTACTTTGACCCTGACGGCCTATCCTTTTCGATGGCGCTTACGCTAGCTCCTCCATGACTGGCTAGTGGATTGGTTTTAACGTTGGGGCCCTCTTCTTGAAATGATAGCCAGCCGCTATTTATTAGATGTTGCACCTTATACTTGAATGGCAAGCAAGAGTCAATGTTGTGTCCGGGGGCTCCACTATGGTATGCACATGTGGCATTTGAGTTGTACCACTTGGGGTATGGTGGCTGGAAGACCTTCCTGGGTATGGCCACCACCAAATGATTTTCCGATAATGAGGGCCACAACTCGGAGAGAACTCGTCTCTCGGGGGGCGTCGTGCATTGTTATAGCTCGCGCCAAGAGTTGTATTATTGGCTGGCCGGGGAATGGCTGGAGCTGCGTGTTGGGCAAGCGTTTTTTCAGTTGTGGGAGGCCCTTCCACTTGAGTTGGGAGGGAACTTCTGGCTCGGATCGAAAAGTTTCGGTGGTTGTGTTGGTATGAGTTTTGGGCATTTTGGGGCGTTTTCATCCATACTGGGGCGGTGGTGACTGCGTGGGTATCTCCTTCCTTTTTCCATGTGCCCACCACTGGGGCTCTTCTATTGTTGTTGGGGGCAGCATTGGAGGCATATTCAAACTTGCCTTTCCTCAGTTCGGACTCGATTCTTTCTCCGGCGAAGACGAGGTCTGCAAAGTTAGCCGGCATATATCCTATCAGCTTCTCATAGTAGAACGTAGGCAACGTATCTACCATAATCATAATCATTTCCCTCTCAGTCATAGGTGGGACGACTTGGGCTGCTAGGTCTCTCTACCTTAGAGCATATTCTTTATTAGACTCATGTTCCCGCTTGGTCATGCTCTGAAGTTGGTTCTGATCAGGAGCCATATCTGTGTTGTATTGGTACTGCCTAATGAAGGCAGTTGCCAAATCTTTCCATGACCGGATCTGAGAAGCTTCCAGATTGGTGTACCACGCCACTGCTGCTCCGGCTAAGCTGTCTTGAAAGAAGTGCATTAATAGCATATCGTCCGTAGAATATGCCCCCATCCTTCGGCAATACATCCGAAGATGACTTTTTGGACATGTCGTCCCTTTGTATTTATCAAAATCTGGTACTTTAAACTTGGGAGGAATGATGATGTCAGGTACCAGACACAGATCCGCTAAATCCGAGAACGGATAGTTGTCGAGGCCTTCTACCGTTCTCAGCCTCTCTTCAAGTAGATCAATCTTTCCCTTGTCTTTTGCAAAGGGAACGAGTTCCTTAATAGGGGCGGATGGAGACGGGACATGGCGGACTATGTTTGGTTGGGGAAACTCATGGGGGGCTGGTTCCTTGAGGGGAAGTAGAGGGCCTAAATGGGCATCCCCTTCATCATCTTCCTGTAAAGGATAGTCGGCATGAGGAGGGAGCTTCCCCTCGAAGGTAGGGGCTTGGCTCAAATCGTCTGGAGCGGTACGGGGAGTGAAGTCTGGAGGCAAACCATAAGGGTAGGCTTGAGGACTATACCTCCGATTAAAACTCGTCGCATTTCTGTCTCAGCCCAAGTTTATTTGCGGGTTGTAGCACCGGTTCCGCTTCCCTAGTTATATTGGAAGCGGCCGTCGTAGCATTATCTTCTATAGTTTTTTGAATCTTTAGCATGGCCTCCGTGATAGAGGCCATCTAATCTTTAAAGGCCGATAGGTCGGCCTTCATCTGTTCTTGCACTCCCTCTTCATTATCCATCTTACTTCTGGATCGGGTGTTATAGGGATGTCTTTGCGCTTTTTTAGTTATAATGAGTTCCCTAAAGAAGCAAACAGTGGTGAGCATGCCACCAAAACATGAATATGCTAATGAATGATCAGAGCACTTGGATCCACCTCAAGGCCTTTTTAGACAATGTGATGAGTTTCAGAACTTCTCTTTTTATAAAAAGGAACAAAAGCTTTTATCTAGCCAAGATCATACAAAAGTGTTACAATAGAACCTAACGGTTTCTAATTATATGGGCCATTAAATCTATCATTTGTTGACAGTAATTAATTAGCCCGTGAATTTCCTCTGGGGCTGAACACACTTCGGCGATGGCCTTTGCTTTGGCTAGTAGTCGCGGGAGGTCTTGTCTTCCATTTAAGGTCAAGGCGAACCTATCCATCCACATGGTCGCTTCTTGATGCAATGCATCAATCACGCTCCCTCTTGCTTCCTTCTCGGCGTACGCTTGTGCGAAGTCCTCTACTAGTTTTTGTTCATGGGTCAAAGACTGGTTTAACTCTTCTTTGTACTGCCCTATTATAGCTAGCATGCTTTGCTCCGTGGCTTCTAAGTGTTGGGCCAAACTCCTCTTGGATCTTGAGCAAGCAGCTAACTCTTCCTTTAAGACCATGCCATGTACTCGTGACTGGTCTCTTTCCTCTCTCCGGAGCCTGAGCTCATTGTTGCTGCCCCACAAAGCTCCTCGAAATTTATCTCGGCCATGCTCTTCTATGCGAGCCCTCTTGGTTTCTCATTCGAGGGCTCTTGTGGTAGCCGCATTTTCCTCTCGTAACTCGGCACACTCTTTCTGGATGTCTGTAGCGACTAACTTGAATTTTTCTTTAGCGAGTCTTGCCTTTCCTAGCTCTGTTTTTAGAGCTTGGACTTCTTCATCCTCTTTCGGAGCTTCGAAGTTCTCCTCATCGATAATTTTCAACTTGGAAAGCCAATCTAACCCTCGTGTATGAACTCTTAGCCATTCATGATAACCACCGATGATGCCATTACGGATGCCCCTAAGTTCTTTATCTTTCCTTAATGGGCTTTCCCACGCCTTGTGGACTCTTTGTACAATCTTGAAACTTTGTGCGCCGAAATCTCTCACAAGGAAAGGCGAGAGGCTCTCTTCCGTCGGTGCTCCCGTCATGGGGTACCCTAACTGTCTTATAGCAAGTGCGGGATTATAGTTAATACAACCCCTCGTCCCTATCAACGGAATGTTAGGGTAGTCCCCACATGAGAAGAGAACTCCTTTTTTCCTTCCTTCCATCGAGGAAACCAGTTGATTGTTCTGCCTCCTATCCCAGCCAAGTATTGGTCCCAATCTACTCTTCTCTTTTCGACGCATGAGCGATAACTTTGGAGCAGACATGAATGCCTTATGTCTTGTTGGAATAGGTGCAAAACCAACCACACACAAAGAGCGGGTAAGTAGCAGACAATCCATGCGCTGTTCTTCACGCACCTTCGGTCAAATGTATCAAATAAGTTCGCCAAGATAGCTACCACCAGGCTCTCCTTGCTATGGTGATATGCAAGGAAAGCATCAATCACGGCTAGGTCCACCAAACCGTCCACGTTTGGAAAGAGGACAACCCCAAAGATTAGCAAAGCTAGTATATCTGCAAACGGGACCCACTCCTCTTGATTCACCATATCCCTTGCCTTGCCTTCCAAGTATTTCCATGATAGGCCCACTACGCCGTTTCGAGTTTGCTTCATACGATCCAACTCTCTCGCCGAATCTCCAACCACAGCTGCAATCTTGCTCAAGGAGGGAAGAAACCCAGAGAAAAGATACGGTTTTCATCCCCCAAGAGGGCATCCTAAAATCTCCTCAAATTCTTCAGCAGTCGGTACTATTTGGAAGTTCCCAAACGTGAAGCATCTCAACGGCTAGTCATAGTATTGGGCGAGGGATACAACGGCTTCCGTAAATACCTCCGCTGTGGTCAAATCTAAAATCTTTCCGTACACTTTGCGGAAGGCTTACCTTTGGAGAGGTCCCATCAACCGTCCCAACTCTTTAAGGCTGGTGACATCTAGGCCCTTAATCTTGACTTGATAGAATCTTTTTCCGTTTTGATTTGTCCCCATCATTTACCTAAAAAGGGGTGAATCAAGGCTCCAATATGAATGATGCAATGCGCATGCATGAAACGAAAAGAAAAACAAGTGGTAATTTACATATACGAGACCGAAAAGATCCATCTTTTTAATACCACATTCTAGGCATTGCGGCACCCCAACGTATGCATTAAAAAGTGACGCATTACTCTAAAGAGACAAAATATCACTAGCTATACAGCAAAACTACAATTTATATGTTATTCGCAGAAGAATGCATGAGAACAAATGGCACAGCGCGTGTTTGCTCCATGCCCCTATTTGGGGACCTATAGGATAATATCTAGGGGTCTCTAATAACTACTCCCAACGATCCATATCTCACATGGCTGTTTTCTAGAGGTATCATCACTCAAGATAATAATATTGCGGCGGTATGGAATACCAGCGACAACACATTATAAAGAGAGAAAGCTCTAGATGAGGTTTCACTATTATCAAGCAAGTCGGAGACCTAGCATGACCATAGATTCACCTCCACTCCTTAGATTCCCATGGACCCGGGTATAGGGCCCTTTTTTTACTCAAACCCATGGGTGCTTAGAATGCAATGTAAAAATGTGGAAAAGACAACATTTATTATATTTACACAGTTCAAAAAAATGCACACACAAAGTTTCACAATTCCACAATTTCCTAAAATAGGCCTAACTCACAAAAATAGTCCCCAGTGGAGTCGCCAACTGTCGCAACGTACCCTTTTGCGGGCGAGCGAGGCGAGGTTCACAGGTGCGTCTTCCAAAGGAGGAAAATGCGCAGAGTCGCCACCAACGTTTATTTGTGGAAAATGTCAGAAAAACCGAAGGAAACGGTCATGAAGAATATTCCAGATTCGGGAGTTATATTTACGTTTGAGGAAGGTATTAGCACCTCTCACGTTTATCCCAAAGGATAACAGCCTTAAATTAGAATTGTGTGAAATTGTGTTCCTAAACTTTTATTTCTTTTTAATTTTTGAGGTCGACAAAAGCGGGGCTCTTGCTCCTACGTACCCTCCATCGAAGAGGAAATCAAACCTATGTAGTTCTTTCTAAAGGGTGAATCAAGCGATTCTTTTTACTTGGAAGGTGGTCCTTTTAAGGCGTTGGACCTTAAAAGGATTCATTTTACTTGGTGAGAAAAACTGAAGTATCAAACCTTAAAATCCTTTTTAGTGATTTTTTTGCGGATGAGCTTGACTTTGCGAGTTGAAAATCTTCGCGAAATCACCCACGGAAACGTTACGGAAGCACCTCGGCTTAGATTTTCTTCACGGAAACAATTTTTCTCACTAATTTTAAGTGATCCCGAAATACTAGAAGGGTTGAACCCCTTTCTCCTTCACTCCTCCCCCTATTTATAGGAAAATAGGGGAGGAGCATGCCACCCAACTCGCCTAGGCGAGCCAGGTTGCTTCCTCCAGAAGCAACCGCCTTCTAGAGGAACATCCTGGAAGGCCCAAGTGGGCCTGGTTGCTATTTGCACCCCCTTTTTTACTAAATACACCCCTTGTTTTTTTTGGTGATTCTTTTTCCGTAACGTTATGAAACTTTACGAATTTCATAACGATACTTGTTTTTTTTCCGTAAGGTTACGGAACCTTACGGGTCACGTAATTACTCCTTTTTTTTGGCTTTCGGAATGTTACAGAACTTCACAGATTGCGTAACAATGCTTCCTTTTGATTTCTGGCATGTTACGGAATCTCACGGTAGTGTAGTCCTCTAAAGGTGAGGGCGTGTAGCCCTACGAAGGTGAGGACATGCAGTCTTCTGATGGCGAGGGCGTGTAGCCCTCTGAAGGTGAGGACGTGTGGTCCTCTAAAGGTGACGGCGTGTAGCCCTACGAAGGTGAGGACATGCAATCCTCTCAAGGTGAGGACGTGCAGTCCTCTGAAGGCGAGGATGTGTAGTCCTCTAAAGGCGATAGGTACAAGTACCCAAGGGTCCACCCTTATAAGAAAGCAAGAGATCGACTCATCGAGAGGGTCGGTCATCCCAAATCCACAAGATTTAGACATTAGATGTAGGAAATCTATGTAGTTAACATGATTTTTAGGGATGCAGATGCATGCAACCTTTGTCGTGAAATTTGGTAAATGCGGACTTCATATGAAACAATGCAATGTTATGGAAAGTTGTACAATGTTCATGACATTCTTTCCTTATTTTGATTTTGATTTTGATTTTGATTTAATTTTTTTTGGAAAACACAAATTGACTGTCCTTTTGAAAGAGGTGATAGTCCATGCAACCTTATCCTATCTTTTGCAAATCTCTCCGAGAACTCCCTCAGAGTGTGTGTTCTGTTTGATTTAGTCATTTGACCATTTTGGAGTGACGGCAATGGAGTCGTTTGATGTTTAATCAATCCATTGAAATCCTAGGGTTTGTCCCCCTTTTTTTTGTTAAAAACATCGATGGGTGAGAACTTTTGATCGGCCCCTATGTTCACTTGAGGCTCATGCACGGTGCCCCTCATTGCCCCAGTGTAAGGCTTTGAGGTACCAATCGTTGTCTTTCATCATGGCCTTGTAGGAGGGAACCTATTGGGTGAGAAATTCTAATCTGCCCCTAGGTTCACTTGAGGCTCATGCACGATGCCCCTCATTGCCCCAGTGTAAGGCTTTGAGGTACCAATCGTTATCTTTCGTTATGACCTTGTAGGAGGGAACCTATTGGGTGAGAACTTCTAATCTACCCTTAGGTTGCTTGAGGTTTATGCATGGTGCCTTTCATTGCCCCAGTGTAGGGCTATGAGGTAACCATCGTTGTCTTGTTTTCATAGCCTCGTAGTGAGGAAGAATGAAAGAAGCAATTGATTCTTGCAAAAAGAATTTTTCCAAGGACGAGAAATAGTTGAAGGATTTTTTGATGGATTAAGTCAAATGACTCCTATGTAGAAGCAAGATGTTTTGATGTTTTGATGATGCCAAAGGATCAAGTGCTTCGAAGTTTTATTCAAGAATCCAAGAAAATCAAGATATATGATCAAGTTGATCTCTAGAATCTTTAGGAAGAAGTTTCCAAATTGAAAAAAGCAAAAGGTTTGGCCAAAGAATTCTATCTAAATCATTTTAAATTGAGATTTACTCTCTGGTAATCAATTACCAGCAGCTGAAAATGTTTATAACAGTCACTAGAAATTTGAATTCAAAATTTATAATGTGTAATCGATTACACATGGATGGTAATTGATTACCAGCAGTTTATTCAAATTTTAAAGCCTGTGATCGATTACACAAGTCTTGTAATCGATTACCAGAGGAGATTTTCAGAAAATAATTTCCAAGAGTCACATCTATTCAAATGGTTTATGAATGGCCATCAAAGGTGACTTGGAAACACGAATTTAAAGAGAGTTTTCATTGCCCAAAAGTTTTATCCTCTCAAAAAGATTCCTTGGTCAACCACTTGCATATTCAATAATGAATTTTGATTGATCTTCATTGTACAATCTATCTCCTTTAAGAGAGATTTCTTCTTCTTATTTCTGAAAAGGGATTAAGAGATCGTGGGTCTCTTGTTGTAGAGGATTCCTGAACACAAGGGAAGGGTTGTCCCTGTGTGGTTCAGACTTTGTAAAAGGAGTTTTACAAAGAGAGTGGAAAATCTCAAGTGGGTTGCTTGAGGACTGGACGTAGGCGCGGGAAGTGGCCGAATCAGTATAAATCAAGTTTGCATTCCTCTCTTCCTTTAAACTTCTTTTATTTATTGCTATTTATCTTTTGCTTTAAAGAAGTTTATTTTGAATTGTCTTTTGAGTAATTCATGTTAAGGGTGCATTGTTAATCCAAAAAGAAAGAGTGATAGTTCAATTGGGGAATAGTCTTTGCATCTTAATTCAACCCCCCCTTTCTTAAGATAACTGAGGCCATTTGTCCAACATCATATTCTTGACAACTCGCTTCTCTAAGAAGACAAACTTTCCGGAATGATAAAATGAGGTCACATGAACGTCTATATTTTTACTTGAAAACACAATCAATCAAATGCCCCCTCTTCTTCTTCTTTTTTTTTTTTTGAAACTTATTTTTTTATTTTGAAACTTATTTGTTTTGAACTTTACTCGTTGTTTTACGGCATCCCCACCAACGTGCAAGACGAGTAATCTCTGATTGAACAGTCTTGGAAGTCAACACTCAGGAGCGCAGGTCGCTTGAGCAAACAGACCAATGACTTGCACCCATATTCCGGTGAAAGTTGAATAAGCAAACATGCGTTTGTGAGAGGATGAGGGACAAAGATATCAACTTTATCCATTTCATTTAACATTGTAACTGTGGTTTACAATAATGGCATAAACATGGAAATCCTGATGAGTCATTAGAGACACCTAACAACCGCCTTCAAAATTGCCCCATGTGTGGCATCTCTTGCCAATGTCAGGATTTACACGCGATTCTCCTCAAATTTCAGCCAGCCCGCATCAATTAGACCTTGCACCTTACGCTTCAGAGCCCTACAATGCTCAATGGAACGCCCCGGGGCTTCTCCGTGACAAGCACACGTTGCGTTCGAGTCGTATTCTCGGAGAAATGGAGGTTGATGAACCTTGGCTAGGGTTATGGCTACCATTGAATTATCAAGTAGATATGGGAGCAAGTCAGCATAGGACACTGGAATTGGGGTGAATTCTACAGGCTTTCTCGCTGAAAAATTCATTTCTTGGTTGGTGTTTTTGGTTTGTGCTAAAGGTGGTGTTCGTCATTGGAAGTGCGGTAGACAGACTTTGTGGTTGATTTAGGGATGGCCTTTGTGGATAACTGGGTGGTGGGTAAGGAGGAGGTTTGTTATTGGTTGAGTAATGACATTGTTGGGTTGGTGGGAAACTTGGCCGTATAGGAATGGCAGTCACAGCATGGGTTTCTCCCTCTTTCTCACCCTCTTCATTTGCCCCAGTTTTCTCAGTCGTCCTAGTAGGATGATCAAATTTGCCTCTTTTCGGACCCACATCGATCCTTTCACTGGCGAAGACCAAATCCGCAAAGCTTTGAGGGTGCGTAGCCCACCATCTTTTCATAGTAGAGTATCGATAATGTGTCTACCATCACGATTATCGTCTCCCTTTCCATCATTGGGGGTACCACTTGGGCTGCCAGATCCCTCCACCTTTTGGGCGTGTTCTTTGAAAGATCTGTCCCCCTTTCTGCACATGTTCTATAGTTGCATCCTATCCGGAACCATATCAAAATTGTACTGATACTGCCTAACAAAGGCAACCATTAGGTCCTTCCAAGAATGGACTCGGGAAGGTTCCAAGTTAGTGTACCAGGTAACAGCTACCCCAGTAAGACTTTCTTGGAAGGAATGTATCAGCAATTCCTCATCTTTTGCGTATGCCCCCATCTTCCGACAATACATCTTTAGATGGTTCTTGGAGCAAGTAGTCCCCTTGTACTTGTCAAAGTCCGGCACCTTGAACTTGGGAATGACCATGTTTAGGTATTAGGAACAACTCTTCTAGGTTAGCAAAGGCATAATCTTCACCTCCTTCAATGGCCCTGAGCCTTTCCTTTAGATGATCCACCTTTCCCTTTTCAGCCATAGCAGGAGGGGCTCTTCCCACCGCAAAATGCAAGGGTTATGGTTGTGGGTGAAACTGAGGGCCCTCCAAAGTGTTTGGCATGGGTATACCACCAACTGCTTGCCCTTCAGCGGCATATCCGAGGCAAGGCTCGAAGTCGGCTAGATCGTGGTGGGGAATTTCATGTGTCTCCTCCATGGGTCGAGAGACATGTGCATGATCAGATTGAGGTTGTTGGCTCTTAATGAGTATGGGAGTGGAGTTATTGACATCCTCATTGGGAATGTACGCCACATTGGGTGGTGTATAGTTTGGGAGGCAAGCCATATGGCGGGAAGGCGTGCTTGTTTTGAATTTGCACATCATGGGGTCATCCGTACTTCCCAAATCTTTGCCTACCATATTTGAGGTTGGATGATTCATTTGCTTGAGGCCAGATGGGAGCATTGGGTTCACCTTAGCGACAGCGCTAGTAGCGGCAACTATAACCGCATTGGCTTCCATTATCTTCTTCATGCTCATCATGGCCTCCATCATTGTGGCCATTTGCTCTTTCATGGCCTCCATCATTGTGGCCATTTGCTCTTTCATGGCCTCCATGTCGGCCTTCATCTTCTCTTGCACCTCCTCTGCTTCACCCATTACTCTAGCTCTAGCACGAGTTCGGTAAGGGCACCGTAAAGCGTGTCCTTTTCTTTTTTATAACAATGATTAAGTTCATTTTATTTTATTTTATTTTTCAAGGAAAGAATGCAATGAGCAATGCAACCAATGAAAAGCATGGATGTATGCGAATGATGTACAGTTGAAGTATTGCGAATTTTTACGCAGGATATGGGGTTGAATCAATTTAGATTTTCAACATGGCCCATGACATCTTTGTCAAGGTGAAACTGGAAGTAACAAGGACATCAACAATCCTAAATGTTTGGCAGTAGACGAAGCAGTGATGTGACTCGATTCATCTTTTGCCCCAATTTTGCAAGACGGTTACTTCCATATTTCAACTTGACTTGATGAACCTTTTTGTAAAAGCATGAGCTTGGTTCAACCCTATAATCCAAGGAATGGCCATTCTGATCACCAATACTTCAACAACATCTCATAGGGATGAATGACTCGGGCATACTTTAAGCTATGTATGGAAAATGTAATTATGAAATTGAGATGCTCGAAGAAACACCATTTCCTAGTTAACCATGCATTAGGTACCATGTTCAATTATTTTGTTTTGTTGTTGTGTGTGTGTTTTTTTTTTTTTTTTTAGAAATGGGTTTATGATCCCAACATGGTTGGTTCATGGTGCCTAACACATGCAACTAAGAATGTAGTGTGAAGTTTCATGCTTCCCCTTTTTTGATTTTGTTTTGTAGAGGAAAACGCAAGGATGAGCAAACATGAAAACAAATGGTATGCAATTTTGCAGATCAAAAAGTTTGTTGAACGCATATGCATGATGATGCCATGACTCATGCAAAATGTGAGGCTGGAATATGATAACGGACAAATGCAGGAACGATATGTTCATTATGATGTTATGAAGAGATGCTTATGCGATGCATGATATGAATGCATTTTACGGACACGAGAGCCCGGAAAATTATCTCTTCTTACTTGCGAATTTGGGGGCGCAGTGCCCCATGTGTACAATTAAGAAGGTGATATGGACCTTCCGGCTTCCCGTGACAAAGGACGAGACCAACATACAATGCATGCTAGAGATAAAATGCGGGAGTGACTTGATTCGCACAAGCTTTTTTGGAGTAGAAACATGGGACCAACTCATTTTATTTCAGAAAGTCGTATCTAGTCAAGGTCTGAGAGACCATACAAGTTTTCTAGCGATTTCTAATTATGTGGGCCATTAAGTCTATCATATGCTGACAATAGCCGAGAAGCCCATGAATTTCTTCGGGGGCGGAGTAGGTGTCCGCCATTGCTTTGGCCTTGGCTAACAATCGGGGAAGTTCTTGACTCCCGTTCAAGGTAAGAGTAAACCGATCCATCCACATGGTTGTCTCTTGGTGTAAAGAGTCGATCACCCTTCCTCTAGCCTCTTTTTCCGCGTATACTTGGGCATACTCGTCCGCGACCCTATGCTCCAGGGCCGTGGCTAGACCTAACTCTTCTTGGTACTTGGCGACGATAGCTAGCATGTTGGTCTCCGTCTCGCATAAACGCTGAGACAAGCTCCTTTTGGACCTTGAACATGCAACTAACTCCTCTTTCAAGACCATGCTATGTGCTCGCGACTGGTCCCTCTCTTCCCTTCGCAGCTTGAGTTCATTGTTGCTACCCCACAGAGCTCCGCGAAATTTGTTACGGCCATACTCTTCCTTGCGAGCCCTCTTGGCCTCTTGTTCAAGGGCTCTTGCGGTAGTTGCATTCTCTTCTCGTAATCCGGCACACTCCTTCCGGATGTGTGTAGCGGCCAACTTGAACTTCTCCTTGGCAAGTTTCGCCTTTCCTAACTCGCTTTTGAGAGCTTGGACTTCTTCGTCTTCTTCCGGTGCTTCGAAACTCTCTTTGCTGACGACTTTTAACTTGGCGAGCCAATCTAAACCTCGTATATGAACTTTCAGCCATTCATGGTAACCACCAATGATGCCATTACGAATGCCCCTAAGTTCTTGATCTTTCCTTAACGGGGTTTCCCATGCCTTATGGATTCTTTGTATAGCCTTGAAATTTTGCGCGCCGAAATCCCTCACAAGGAAAGGAGACATGCTTTCTTCCATCGGTGCTCCCCTCATGGGGTACCCTAGTTGTCTTATAGCGAGCGCGGGATTGTAGTTAATACAACCCCTCGTTCCTATCAGCGGAATGTTTGGGTACCCTCCACATGAGAAAAGGACTCCCTCCTTTCCTTCCTTCCATCGGGGGAACCAATTGATTGTTCTACCTCCTATCCCAGCCAAAAGCTGGTCCCAATCTATTCTTCTCTTTTCAGTACACGAGCGATGGCTTTGGAGCGGACATGGATGCCTCGTGTCTTGCTGGAACAGGTGTGAAACCAACCAAACACAAAGAGCGGGCAAGCAACAGATGATCCGTGTGCTACTCTTTTCGCACCTTCGGTCAAATGTGTCAAATAAATCTGCCAAGACAGCTACCACCGGACTTTCCTTGCTATGGCGGTATGCAAGGAACGCGTCGATTGCGGCTAGGTCCACCAAACCATCTACGTTTGGAAAGAGGACGACCCCAAAGATTAGCAATGCTAACACATCCATAAACGGGACCCAATCTTCTTGATTTGCCATATCCCTCGCCTTGTCTTCTAGGTACTTCCGTGGTAGGCCCGCTATGCCGTTTCAAGTTTGTTTTACGCGGTCCAAACCTCTTGTTGAATCCTTGACCACAGTTGCAATTCTGCTCAAAGAGGGGAGACAATCAGAGAAAAGATATGGTTTTCTTCCCCCGAGAGGACATCCTAGAATCTCCTCAAATTCTTCAATGGTCGGTACCAATTGGAAGTCTCCGAACGTGAAGCATCTCAAAGGCTGGTCGTAGTATTGGGTGAGTGATGCAATGGCTTCTATGGATACCTCTGCTATGGTCAACTCTAAGATCTTTTCGTAAGTCTTGCGGAAGGCTTGCATTTGGGGAGGTTCCATCAACCGCCCTAATTCCTTGATGCTGGTGGTATCTAGGCCTTTAACCTTGACTTGGTAAAACCTCTTGCCGGTTTGATTTGTCCCCATGCTTACTAAAGTGAGACAAAAAGCTGGTGCAAATCAAAACTCTGATATCTCATGGGTGGAATGGATGAATGCATGAAGAAATGCATATGACACAGATGCAATTTACGAATACGGGAGCCCGAGAAATTGTTTCCTTCTTGGATACAACGTTTGGGCAGCATGGCGCCTAACGTATGTTTTTAAGAAGGCGACACGGACCCTCCGTCAGTTTGCTAAAGTGCGGGGATCAAAGACGAAACCCACGCATGATGCATATGCGAAAGGCACAACACGGGGATGTACATAGTACGACAATATTCACAAACAAATATAAGCAAAAGGGTATATGATACTTATGCATGGCAGTGTGAAAAATGGCACGCAGCGTGTTTGCTCCGTGCCCCTATTTAAAGGACCTATAAGGGAGAGAGCTAACTAGGCTTTTAGTGATAACCCCCAAGGTAGTCATATCTCTCTTGATGGTTTCTAGAGGTATCATCCCCTTCGAAGAACATACTGCAGCAGTAGGGACTACTAGCAACAATATGTTTTCAAAGAGAAAAACTCTAGATGAGGGTTCATTGTAATCAAGCAAGTCGGAGACCTAGCATGATCACGGATTCACCTCCACTCCTTATGTTCCCACGAACCCGGGTATAGGGCCCTTTTTCAACTCACCGTGTGTGCAAATAGTGTTAGTGTTTGTGTGCATCAAATGAATAAATATTTACCTCATGCATACAAAAATGCACTAAAAGCATCAAAGAGTTATATATACAAGAACATAATAAAGGGCAACCAACAAAGGAGTAAGTCATGGCAAAACTTTGCACAAGATTAAATGGCCTAACTCTCTAAAAACTTTCCCCAGTGGAGTCGCCAACTGTCGCAACCTACCCTTCGGCGGGAGGCCGACGCGTGACTCCCGGGATGCGTGTTCCACGAAAGGAATACGCGCGGAGTCGCCACCAACGTTTATTTGAGGAAAACGTCGGAAAAAAACCGGAAAAGACGCGATCTACGAACTTTTAAGTGAAAGGTTCAGGAGTTGTATTTACGCACGGGGAAGGTATTAGCACCCCACACGTCCGTCCCAAGGGACGGCAGCCTTTAATCCAATGTGCAAACATGACCTTGATTTTTACGTTCCCTTTTTATGTCTTTATATCCTTTATACCCTTTTTATATTTTTTCTCTTTTTGTGGTCGACAAGGGTGTTTCCCTTTGCTCCTACGTATTCCTCAATTGCGATGAGGAAATCATACCTACGTAGTTCTTTCTTATGCATGAATCAAGTGATTCTTTTTTACTTGAAAGGTGATCATTTTAAGGCGTTGGACCTTAAAAATGATCTATTTTACTTAGTAAGAAATTGAAATGATAAACTTTCAAAAACCTATTTTTGTGGACGAGCTTGACTAGGCGAGTTGATTTTAGCCTTAGTTTCACTTTAGTTATTAGTCAATTCGATTAAGAATGAGAAATCCCAAAGAGAAAATGTCCAATTGATTTTTCGCTTTATTTTACTAAAGGGGTGTTTTATTTTTTTTATTTATATTTATTATTTACCTCTTTTTTTGGTTTCCAACGTGGTTGCGGCACAACCGATCGGTCGGAATTCATTTCAACCAAAGTTAACGGATAATACAATTCAAACGATCGGTGGAAATTTATTTTATTTTTAGGTTAAGCGAGAAATGACTTAAATAAAATGGCTTAAGCACGTCAAAAGGGGGTATAAAAAATAAATGAAACGAGAATAAAAATACATGAAACAAAATGTGGACCACCACGGGTACATAGAATGAATCGAAAAGCTTGGTTTGAGGTACTTACCCGTTGAAGACTGAAGAACGATGAAGAACAAATGAAGAACGTCGAAGAACGGTCGAAAACCTTCACGAAATCACTCACGGAAACGTTACGGAAACGTTACGGAAGCGCCTCGGCTTGGATTTTCTTCACGGAAACAATTTTCCTAAGCAAATTCGTAAGAGAGAGAAGTGCCTAAGGGGCTGAACCCCTTTCTACTTCACTTCTCCCCCTATTTATAGAAAATTGGGGGAGAAGCTTGCCACCCAGCTCGCCCAAGCGAGCTCAACTCGCCCAGGCGAGCAGGGTTGCTTCCTCCAGAAGCAACAGCCTTCTGGAGGAATCTTCTGGAGGGCCCAAGTGGGCCTGGTTGCTATTTGCACCCCCATTTTTACTAAGTACACCCCCTACCTTTTTTTGGTGATTCTTTTTTCGTAAAGTTACGGAAACTTACGAATTTCGTAACAATACTTGTTTTCTTTCCGTAATGTTACGGAACCTTGCGGATTACATAATCATCCCCTTTCTTGACTTACGGAATGTTACGGAACCTCACTAATTGTGCAACGATGCTTCCATTTGATTTCCGGTGTGTCACAAAACCTTACGGATTGTGCATCAATATTTTCTTTTGTTTTCCGGCATGCCCCGGAATTTCACAAATTGCCTAATGATGGGTGCCAAGCACCTCACAAGGACCAAACAAAAGTTGCATGTCATCAAGCAAAGGTCCCCGGACGAAATTAGGGTATGACAACTAGGTTGACTTAAATAGGGAAAATGAATCCTGAGCCCTAATGTCACATGGCCATAAAAACTTGATGCTTGAGTGTCCGCATGGGTGCATGCATGACCAATTTTGCATAAAATTTCCTAATCATCATTGTTGCATGTGTATCATGGAATTAATGTGGGGCATCCCTTTTATCCCCGAACCGCTGGCCAAACCCAGACATATATCATGTCTAGCCATTCTACAAGCCTTGAGCCAAAATCCCAACTTACCATAATCCTTGACCCAGGGTGAGAATGTCAATCATTGCCCTCGGAAGAAAACAAAAAAGAAAATTCCCAATCAAAGAAAGGGAGAAAGCAAAAAAGAAAGAAAATTCCCAATCGAAGAGTGGGAGAAAGCAAAAAAGAAAGAAAATTCCCAATCAAAGAGTGGGAGAAAGAAAAAAAAGAAAGAAAATTCCCGATCAAGGATCGGAAGAAAACAGAAGAAATATGTAGAAAGGCCTTTGGACCAGACAATATCTGAACAATACAGAATTGTCACCAAGTAAAAAAAAAGAAAAAAAGAAAGGAAACCACGTGTCATACCCTAATTTCGTCCGGGGACCATCCGTTGTTGGGATGCGACCCTCGTTTGACCACTTCGAGGTAATTGGCACCCGTCGTTAGGCAATTCGTGAAGTTCCGAGACATGCCGGAAGCCAAAAGAAAGCATTGTAGCACAATCCGTGAAGTTCCATGACAAACAAGTATCGTTACGAAATTCATAAGTTTCCATAATGTTACGGAAAAATAATCACCAAAAAAAGGGCAGGGGTGTATTTAGTAAAAATGGGGGTGCAAATATCAACCATACCCACTTGGGCCTTCCAGGATGTTCCTCCAGAAGGCGGTTGCTTCTGGAGGAAGCAACCTAGCTCGCCTAGGCGAGCTGGGTGACAAGCATCTCCTTCCTTTTCCTATAAATAAGGGAAGGAGGGAAGAACAAAAATGTTCAACCCTCCTAGTATCTGAGATTCACTTAAAATTAGTGAGAAAAATTGTTTCCGTGAAGAAAATCCCAGCCGAGGCGCTTCCGTAACGTTTCCGTGGGTGATTTCACGAAGATTTTCAACCGTTATTCGACGTTCTTCGTTCGTTCTTCGTCGTTCTTCGGTCTTCAACCGGTAAGTTCCCGAAATCAAACTTTTCAATTCATTCTAAGTACCCTTAGTGGTCCTCATTTGTTTCGCGTGCTTTTATTTTCATTTCATTTGTTTTCCGTACCCCTTTTTGACGTGCTTTAGTCATTTATTTAAGTCATTTTCTCGCCTAATCAAAAAATAAAATAAATTTTCACCGATCATTCGTATTTTAATATCCTTTAATTTCTGTTAAGATAAATTCCGACCGTTCGGTCATGCCGTAACCACGTTTATAACCAAAAAGAGGCAAAATAATAATATAATAATCAAAAATATCTTTTAGTAAAATAAATCAGAAAAAAATCAATCTGACGTTATTTCTTTGGATTTTCCTTTCTTAATCGAATTGACTAATAACCAAAGTGAAACTAAGCCGAAAATCAATTCATAAACCAAACTTTTTGTCATCGCCTAAAAAAGCCATTTTTGAAGGTCCAATGCCTTGAAATGGTCTTTTCCGCTTTTATTGGTTAAATGTAGATTTCTAAAAAGGCCTAAAATCAACATGTAGCTTTATTACCTCTTTCAAAAATAAAGAGATCATTAATGGCCCAATGCCTTAATGTTTTCACTCTCTTTTCAAAAAGAATCGAAAGATCATTTAATGGTCCAACGCCTTAAGTGACCTTTCATTCAATAAAAACATATTTTGCAAAAAGGATAAAAACAACTTAACCAAACACTTTTTTCTCAAAGAACTACGTAGGTCTGATTTCCTTATCACAATTGAGGAATACGTAGGAGCAAGGGAAACACCCTCGTCGACCACAAAAAGATAAAAATATAAAAAGTACAAAAAGAAATAAAGATGTAAAAGGGAACATAAAAATTGAAGTAATGTTTGCACATTCGATTAAAGGCTGTCATCTCTTGTGACAAATGTGTGGGGTGCTAATACCTTCCCCGTGCGTAAATACAACTCCCGAACCTTTTTGCTTAAAATTCGTAGACCACGTCTTTTCCGGTTTTTCCAACGTTTTCCTCCAATAAACGTTGGTGGCGACTCCGCGCGTATTCCTTTCTTGGAAGACGCATCCCGTGAGTCACGCGTCGCCCTCCCTCCGAAGGGTAGTTTGCGACACCATGACCTAAAGTGGCCCTCTCCCTTTGATTGCCAACCGAAATCCTGTGCGTCGGTGACTTGTTCGCCTCACACTAAATAAAAACAAAAAAGGAAAAGGCCAAAAACACTCAAAGCCAAATTTCCCACCAAGAAAACAAACCACTCCCAAGAAAAAGTCCTATTGATCCATGATCACGCATGTAATCTTTGATTTGATAGGAAATGATTTGCAAAATCAAGTCATGACATATCTATGGTTCAGAATTAGGATAAAACACTAACCTGTGTGAGATTGATACACTTTGAGTGATTTTCTTGTATTTTTGTTGAACCCAGTGCTTCCTCTAAATGGTCATTTAGAAACGAAATGCTAACATCCATAATCTCATTTACGGTTATGAGAAAATTTCATCAGCATACTCTCCTTCCCCGATAGACACATTGTTTTTCATCCAAAAAGCATATGTTGCTCTGATCTGTTGGAAGTTTTGTCTCTTTACTAAAGCATGTTCGCATTTTAGTGAAGAAAACACTGAGACTATTTTTAGTCTCACAGTTATCAAGAACTACGTAGGTCTGAGTTCCTCATCACAAATTGAGGATACGTAGGAGCAAAAGCCCTGCTTTTGTCGACCACCCCACCTTTTGTTAACGCGACCCAAGAGTTCGGTGGCATGCGGAGCACATGACCGTGGGATCCCCAGATTTGTATTCTTTTCATGTTTCATCATTTATCATTTGTATGTTATCTTATTTCTATGACTTGAGGGACAAACGTTTGTTTTTGTTGTTTCGATCATTTGTTTTGTGCATACATTTTGTTTGGATTGTTGCGTTAGTGCTTATTTCGTTATTGTCGATAATATTTGTTGAAATTCCGGAACCGTGTAGAGTTTTCATTTAGGAACGTCATCCTAAAATAAAACGAACAAACGTCGTAATAACGCCAAGAATAGAAAAAGAAAGAGACGTTGTGAACAAAATGTCATATCTGTATATAAAGAAAAGAAAAGAAATTTTTGTATATAAACAATGTGTGAAAAGAAATTCTTGTATATGAGCAATGAGTGTATATAAAGGAAATTTTTATATGAAACAATGAGTGTATATTGAAAAGGGGAAAAGAGATCTTTGAAGAGGAATAGAGATTTTATATAGACCATGTCAGTATAGAGAGAAAGAGTTTTTCAATGCATGTGTATATAGAGAAAAAAGTTTTTTCGTGTATAGGAACGTAGGTGTACAGAGAAAAAAATCTTTTCTCATAGATAACGATGGATGTATAGTTTTTTTGCAAACATGCATAAGAAAAAGTGAAACAAAAAGAAAAGAGAAAGAAAGACCTCGAAGGTTGGCATGTTATGATCACAAGGAAGCACAAATCAATCGTAGAGAGCAAACATATCTTTTGGAAACAAGAAGTTGACACTAAGAGTTTATTTTCCAAAATAACCAAGATATGAATGGATGGATTCATTGAACCAATGAAAGAACATAATTTGGAAACGTTGGATCTACTTGCGTAAATCCCAAGCCTTAGTATCATAATGCCATAAGTTGGATGCTTGAGTTCCCACCTAGCTGTATGCATGACTAATTTTGCGCGTTGTTTCCAAATCATCATTGTTACGCGCGCCTCGTGGAAATAATATGGGAGTTTAACCCGAAACCGACACCCTAACACATGAATTTGTTTTGCCCCAAATATCAGAATCATGCACGCACGGTGAAAAGACCATGTTAAGACACAACCTTAAGCTTCTTGGAGACTTCTATGCAATGCCCTTGGGGGGTAGGATTACATCATTCCCTCCCCCCTTGAAAAGGATTTGATCTCAAATCCAGAGGTTCTTGAAACTCATGGATTCTTTCCTCAACACCTCTAAAAAGAATAAAAACATATGTATTAGTGATGTTGGGTATGTTAGAGTACGATAAGGACTGAAAACCCCTTTCTTGGCCATCTTCCCATGAGAGAATATAGTTCCTCACCAACTCAGTGAGTGGTGCTACAAGTATAGAAAAATATGGGATAAACCTTTTGTAAAAGTTTGTTAAGATATTGAAGCCCCTAATTTCCCTTATACATGGTGGAGTAAGCTACTCAAGAATGACCTTTATTCTCTTAGGGTCCATGGGAAGCCCTTGATCACTATTTAAAAAGTTAAGGAAAGTAATGGAATAAAATATACCTTTTTTCTTTATTTTCATGTTGATTATTCCTACAAAAAATTACGACAAACCTAAGGTGTCCCACATGAGCACCTAGGTTTGCATTGAAACAAAAATAAGAACAAACCTGCCTAATGAGTCCTTATGTACACAAATCATAAAGATGTTGGGTGCATGAGTGATTTTACAAAAAAGTGTTGCACCACTCAGCAAATTCATCATACCACCTGTCATACCCTAATTTCGTCCGGGGACCATTGTTTGATGGCATGCAACCTTTGCTTGACCGCTTCGAGGAACTTGACACCCATCGTTAAGCAATCCGTGAAGTTCCGTGACATGTCGGGAGTCGAAAGGAAATATTATTGCGCAATCCGTAAAGTTCCGTAACATTCCAGAAGCCGAAGAGGGGATGGTTGCGTAATCCGTAAAGTTTCATGACATTACAGAAAGAAAACAAGCATCATTACGTAATTCGTGAGGTTCTGTAACGTTACGGAAAAAGAATCAGCAAAAAAGGGGCAAAGGAGGTGTATTTAGTAAAATAGGGGTGCAAATAGTAATTTTCAAATCTAGGCCCTTCTAGAGGTTTCTGGGCAATTTCTTGCTTAAGGTGGAAGTAACCTAGCTCGCCTGAGCGAGCTGGGCGGCAACCTCCTCCCATTTTTTTCTTATCAAAAGGCAAAAGAGGGTTGTTCTAAGGGCAACCACCTCCCCCGTTTTGTTAAAAAATGGGCTTCCGGGGCTTCCGGGGCTTCCAGGACACCCGTAATGCTTCCGTAAAATTCCCATAGCCCTAAATAAGCATATTTCACTTATAAATGATGAAATTAATTTCAAGTCCTATAGGCTTCCGTAAAGCTTCCGTAAATTACGAAAGAAGGGGGGTGAACTTATCAAAATGGAGGGATGCAAATAGCAATTTTGAAATTTTTAATTGGGCCTTCCAGATTGTTTTTCAAAGCTGGATTGCTTCTGGAGGAAGCAACCTAGCTCGCCTGGGCGAGCTGGGCGGCAACCTCCTCCCCCTTTTTTCCTATCAAAAGGCAAAAGGGGGTTGTTCTATGGGTCCCTGATCCCCCTGGCTATGCATTTCAGCTGTTTTGGGTGAAAAAAATTGTTTCCCTGAAGAAAATCCAAGCCGAGGTGCTTCCGTAACGCTTCCGAGATGTTTCCGTAAGCAAATTCGTGAAGGTTTTCCTCCGTTCTTCACCATTCTTCATCCGTTCTTCAACAGGTAAGTTTCCAAATCTGAGACTTTTTAATTCATTTCTTGTTTTTTTTGGCTTTCATTTTTATTTTGTTCAATTTCAGTTTCTTTTTCTTCCATTTTTAACGAGCTTTAACCGATCGTTTAAGCCGTTTTCTCGCCTAATAAATGATGAAATGAATTTCAACCGATTATTTGTGTTGTAATCTCGTTTAATCACTGTTAAAACAAAATCTAACCGATCGTTCACGCTGTAACCTCGGTTAAACCAAAAAAAGGGCAAAATAATAATAAATTAATCAAAATATCTTTAAATAAAATAATCAAAACAAATCGATCGGACGTTTTTCTTTGGAAGTTTCCTTGAATGAATTGACTAATAACCAAAGTGAAACTAAGGCTAAAATCAACTCACAAATCAAGCTTTGTCCGCGAAAGTCACTGAAAACCGCTTTAAGGTCCAACGCCTTAAACAGTCCTCTTTGCTTTTATCGGTTAACATGGACCGTTCAAAAGCATAAAATCAACATGTAACTTTACCGCATCCGCGAGAACTACGTAGGTCTGATTTCCTCTTCGATGGAGGATACGTAGGAGCAAAAGCCCCGCTTTTGTCGACCTCGTGAGATGATTAGAGGTCCAACGCCTTAGCTTTTCTCACCAAGTAAAAAGGATCATTTTAAGGTCCAAACGCCTTAAATGACCGCCTTCCAAGTAAAAAGAATCACTTGATTCGCCCCTTTCGAAAGAACTACGTAGGTCTGATTTCCTCTTCGACAGAGGGTACGTAGGAGCAAGAGCCCCGCTATTGTCGACCTCAAAAATAAAAAAAGAAATAAAAGTTTAGATACATAATTTCACACAATTCTAATCTAAGGTTGTTGTCCTTTGGGACAAACGTGAGAGGTGGTAATACCTTCCTCAAACGTAAAGATAACTCTCGAATCTGGAATATTCTTCATGACCGGTTTCCTTTGGTTTTTCTAACGTTTTCCTTTCAATAAACGTTGGTGGCGACTCCGCGCATTTTCCTCCTATGGAAGACATTCCCGTGAGCCTCGCCTCGCTCGCCCGCAAAAGGGTAGGTTGCGACACCACCTATCATAGGAATTTGGTGCCTAATAATACCTATTTTAGGCACCAACAAAGCACAAGGATTTAAGCTCTTGCAAACCAAACCCTCATCCAACAACTCCGTTACTTGAGGAATAACCTCAAGCTCAAGAGGTATGGCAGTGCTAAGAGATGTTTCCCATGATAGGAGAAGGTAGAAAGATTGTTTAAGAAGGAGTGCCCTTTTAATATCACCTTTTGTTGCAAAATGATTTTCCTTCTTAACAATCTCTTGGAGGAATCCTTTTCCTCTTTTTCCTTCCCCTTGGCCTTTGAAGACAAGGCCTTACTATCCTTCTTTTTCTTTTTTTTTTTCTAGTTTTTCCTCCTCAACCCTCTTATCTTTCATAGTTAGTTAATCTTTGGCCACCTGTGAAGGTGTTTGAGGATGCAACACAAATTTAGTGCCAAGATGGGTGAGGGTAATTTCATTAGTTAGGCCATTGTAAATGATCTTCCTATCAAATTGCCATGGCCTTCCTAAAAGAATATGTCCTGCCTCCATGGGAATTATATCACAATTAACTTCATCCTTATATGTCCCAATGGAGAAAGGTACCTTCACTTGTTGGTTAACTATCATTTCCCCTTGCTCATTGAGCCATTGAAGTTTATAAGGTTTTGGGTGGGGAATGATAGTAAGGTTCAACTTGGAAACTAATCTTGTGCTACAACAATTGCAACAAGATCCACTATCCACAATGAGAGAACAAGTTTTATCTAAAATTTTTCATCTTGTATGAAAGATGTTCTCTCTTTGGGATTGAGATAGATCACAAGATTAACCTCTAAGGAGGCTTCTAACCATTAAGAGGCCACCATCTTCATGGTGGTAGACTTCCTCACTAGACTCTTCACCCTTTACTTCATCTTCACTTCCACTAGAGGAAGGGCAAGAAGTAGTCTCCTCTTGACTACTAGAAATGTCTTGACCTCTCATGATCATGGTTTTCTTTGTGGGGCATTGAGAGGCAATGTCACCTCTCCCAAGATATTTGAAGCATTTAATGTTGCTAGTCCTTTCTTGGGAACTAGTCTTAGGGGTGTATTTCTCTACGGTCTTACCCTTATCTTCCTTGGGTTTTGAAGGTGCAGCCAATAAAATTCCATGGACTTGGTCCTTGATCAAGGCCGTACCCGAATCAAATAAACATGAAAATGCAGTAACTAGGAAGTGATCCTAGGTCGTTTCCCAACGAGCAGTGACAAACCAAATATTCATAATATACTTGCAGTAACAGTAACGATTGGGGGGTTTATTTGTTTTGTGATTAAAGAGCAGAACAAGTAAACTGGAATACGAAACTACTAATATTAAAAACGGGTTGTTTCCTCTGATTCAGAAGCCATTCTCTTATCCTGGGTTATGGAGAATTCGTCCCTAACAGTCAACCACTTAATCCAACCCTATTTCAATTTACTAAGCGAAAATCAACTTAGGGTTTTCAATACGTGATTAGGCACCACATACACCAGTTAGCCCTTCGTCCATTAAGCATGAACGCAAGTTAGGCTCAGAGGCAATTAATCGAACACGAAGCATGCACTGATTAATATTCACGAATTTGGGATAACTGGTGAAGGGAAAACTACCAGGAAACCACATTACAAGCGAAACCTCAAAGAGAGTTGGGCTTCGTCCTCAAAAGGAAACAACACCAGAAAATCTAGCCTTCCATGGATTCAAACAGAAAACGCAAATGAAACATGAAGCAGAAACGTAAATGAACACAAACGTAAATGAAACAGAAACGTAAATAAGAGTAGAAGAAGAAGCAAGAACGAAATGGTAATTAGAAGCAGAAAACGTAAAATTGCATTACGTGAACAGTAGCATCAAAGCAGAAAACGTAAAACCCTAAAACAAAAGCTCTGAATAATGAATAGCATAACAGAATTAGCCTTGCACGAATCCCAAGGCTGCTATTTAAAAAGAGTCACTCAAAGTCACTGGGCCCTATTACAATACTCTGGCCCAAAACGAAATAAACACTGAACAACATAAAATAAAATTGCGAAATTTCCAAATTAGAAATTAACTAAGGTAAGCGCTGCTTTATTTGCCCTCTTCAAGTCCAGAACCAAAATCCGGATTAAGCCCAATGTTTCATTAATTCCTGAAATTAGATTAAAAACATCAAATTAGCTAAATGAGCCCAAATAATAAAACTGCCTGATTAATTGACAATTAAGACCAATCAGTAATTAAAATGGTGCAAAAAGGGTTTAGAAAATAGAAGAAAATGATGGCACATCAGTCCTTCCTTGGATAAGAGTGAGAGCCATAAGATTTTGAAGAAGGCTTTCTTTTAAGTTGTTGCTCCACTCTTATACAAAGTTGGACTAGCGCATCTAGGTCCCTATATGGAAGGAGTTCAACCTTATCCCTCACTTCCATATTAAGCCCACTAAGGAACCTAGCTATGCTTGTTCTTTCCTTCTCCCTAAGTCCAGTTCTTAAAAAGAGTGGTTCCATTTGTTGTCTATATTCTTCAAAACTCATACTCCCTTGTCTAAGCCTTTGGAGCTTGTCCATAAGCTCCCTTTCATATTAGGAGGGAATGTGCCTCTTCCTAAGGGCACTCTTAAGATCATTCCAATACTCTACTGGAGGATCCCCATGAATCCTTCGTTCCCTAACAAGGGAAGTCCACCAATAGAGGGCATACCCTTGAAAGCTAAGGGTAGCCAATGGAACTTTTCTCTATTCGCTAATATGATGGCAAGCAAAGAGTTGTTCAACCTTCATTTCCCAATCTAAGTAGGCCTCAACATTATCTTTTCCATGGAAATACGGGAGGCTAATGTTAACCTCTTGAGGCCTTCTATCCTTTTCTTTTCTTTGGGAGTGATGTTTAGTATGTGAACTATGGTGCCCTCTATAATAGTCGCTAAGTTCTTCACTTAAACTCTTGCAAAAGTCATGACTACTATAGGAGGCATGTTTTTCTCTTTTAATTTCTTTCATTATTTTTCTTCTTTCTTCCTCTCTTATTTTCTCTCTTTCATCTTGACTTATTTCTTCCACTCTTTTTTACCTTTTTCTTCTCTCTCTTGTTTTTCTTTCCACAACTTAAGGGATCTCAACTCATCTAATATCTTATACAAGGGGTCCTTAGGAGTAGAACCCTCACCATTAACACTAGATGAAGAATGAAGACTCATGTTGGTTCCTAAGTTATGATTCTTTCTTGTTGGGGGTTTGAAAACAAAAGGTAAAAGAAACTATGGTTTAAACTAGCCAAAATAAACACTAAAAGAGGTGTGAAAGATAAGGTAAAAACTAATTGGTAAAAGGCAAGCTATCTAGGCGGTTTGACAATGGAGGGTAAAGGAAATAAGCTATGAATGTAAGCTAGAAATTAAAGTGCAAGAAATGCAAACTAGGCGGATCCTAAGAGTGTTTGGATGACCTCATTTAAGGTTCCCAACAAAACACTCACTATCCTAAGGAGAAATTGCCTAAAATTATTACACACAAATGGAAGTAGGGTGACCTATTGGAGGCTCCCAACTTACTTCCAATGAAAGGCCTTTTTGTTACAAAATTTGAAAACAAAGCAAATTGCCAATTACAAAATTACAAAAAAAAAAAAAAGTCATCAATTGTGGTGGCTATTCTCTCTTTAGTGTTTCACTCAATTTGGAGTGTTTCTTAGTCCAATAGCTCTTACGGTGGTTGGCCCCTTGCTTCTTGACTCAAATTCTTCAAGGTATGGCACCAATCCTCCTTTCCAATTCCCTATATGGCAACTCACAAGCATGGAAACAAAGAGACAAGAAATAACCAAAGACCAAAAAAAAATGAAATGAAAGCTAAACCAATAGAGTTTTAACAAGACAAATTTTCAAGGATTATTCAACAATTAAAGCAATGAAAATCACACAAAAGCAAGCTAGGACTCAAAGAGAAACCTAGAATGGCTCTAGAGTAGAGTAGAAAAAACTAAAAAAAAAGACTCAAGAAACCTCTAGTTTTGGCACTTTTTTTCACAATAATTTTCAATTGCAATTTCAGAACTAGGATTGGTATAAAATAGTCACCAATTATAGAATAAATTTTGAGCCAAAATCACAAGCACACTTCCCTTTCACTTTTTTTTTCCTGGACACTGATTTTTCTGCCAACATGTGTGATTTTTCTTATTTTTTCCTTTAATCCAAATCGCTCGTTTCTTTTTTCATAATTTTGGTCCATATGTCTAGAAAGTTCAGTAAAACTTTCAGCTCAAAACACGTAGTGACCAATTTCCAGTAATTTATACAAGTTCGTATGTTCAAGCTGCCAGCACCAGCGATTTCAACCTAGAAAGTTCATAATTTTTCCTTGGATAGTTACAATTTGTGTTTGCTTATGCTCAATTATCTTGAATAACACAATTCAAGAGAGCTTAAGACTTATTTTGATTCACAAATCCAGCCACAACTCAGCACCACAACTCAACTTCATCATAGGCATCATGTAGGAAACATAGAAAACAAAAAAAAAAGAGTTCAACAACCAGACTACTTCTAGGAATTGATTTAGAACATGTTATGAACTAAATAACATGCATGAATTAGACTCAAAATTCAAAAGATAGGCTAAGAATGACAAGAATACATGAACAAATGTATCTAGAATTCAATCAACAAAATAAAAATTCAACACAAACTTAGAACATAATGTGACAATTACTATGACTAGACATGACTCTAAGACAACATGGATTAAGGGATTTACACTTAGATTTTTGTGTTTTTTTTTCTAATCAATATTTTGGAAGAAAAATTTAGATCTAAGTTTCAACACAAGAATATTATGAATGAAAAATGATAGAACCTAAAATCAACACAAAAACATGATTCAAGAGTAGATCTACAAAATTTGAACCGTAGAAATGCAAGAACAAGTGTAGATATAAGATTTAATCGGTTTTTTTTTTTTTGAATCTACTCTAAACAGCACCAAACCACAAGAAAATGGAGGATATACATGGAGCATAAGATGAAGAACAAGGAATTAAATAGAATTCACCAAACAAAAAGATAGAGGAAGCAAAAGAACATCACCTATATGAAGATGCTATTGATACCACATGATGTAAGCTCCATTGGAGCTTGTAGGCCTAAGATCTTCTTCATCAATGGATTCCTTTACTTCTTGGAAGATGAATGGCAGCGGAATGGAGAAGGAAGAGAGAGAGGAAAAGCCACTTCAAGGAAAAGATGAGTCCAGAAGAAGCTCACCACCATAGGAGGCCATGGATAAGAGCTTGGAGGAAGAAGGAGATGAATGAAGGGGGAGGAAGAGAAGAGCACGAAATTTTCTGCTCTAAAAGAGCTCTAAAATCTGAAGTTTAATATTCAAATGATCAAAGTTCCAAAAAATGCACACACATGACCTCTATTTATAGCCTAAGTGTCACACAAAATTGGAGGGAAATTTGAATTTCAATTCAAATTTCACTTGAATTTGAAATTGAATTTGTGGAGCCAAACTTTGGAGCCAAATTTTCACTAATTATGATTAGTGAATTTTAGTTATGGTTCAGCCCACTAATCCAAGATCAATTCCAAGATTCTCCACTAAGTGTGCTTAGGTGTCATGAGGCATGTAAAGCATGAAGGACATGCACATAGTGTGACTATATGATGTGGCAATGGGGTGTAGTAAGCAAATACTCACCTCCCCCTCTAAATTTTAATTGGATTGGGCTTCTACCAATTCAATTAAATTTATTTCCAACCACACACATCAAATATTCACTTAGTGCATGTGAAATTACAAAACTACCCCTAATACAAAAACTAGTCTAGGTGCTCTAAAATACAAGGGCTGAAAAATCCTATATTTCTAGGGTACCCTACCTACATTATGGATCCCTAAATACAAGGCCCAAAATTAATGAAACCTTAATCTAATATGTACAAAGATAAGTGGGCTCATACTTAGCCCATGGGCCCGAAATCTACCCTAAGGCTCATGAGAACCCTAGGGCCTTCTCTTGCATCTTTGGCCCAATCTTCTTGGAGCCTTCTATCCAATGCCCTTGGGGGGTAGGATTGCATCATTAGGACTTGAAGTGGTACAACAAACCACAGAGAAGGTCAAGTTGATCCAAGAAAGGATGAGGACTGTGTTGGATCAAGTGGCCTCAGAATAATTAGAAGTGGGGTTTAATTAATTATAAACGTGTCTTGACTAATTAAAAAATTATCCTTCATAATTTACTAGATTCAATTAGGCTTTACAACTAAGTTATGAGAAAATAAAGAACAGAAACAACCCGTGCCTACATCCAATCCCCAAGCAAAAGTAAAGCGGAAATAAAAAGTACACAACGGATATTAAAGAGTGTAGGGAAGAAGAAGACAAACACAAGATTTATACTGGTTCGGCAACAACCTGTGCCTACATCCAGTCCCCAAGCAACCAATGGTTCTTGAGATTTTCAATAACCTTGTAAAATCCTTTACAAGTAAAGATCCACAAGGTATGTACCCTCCCTTGTTATCTTTGAACAACCAAGTGGATGTACACTCCACTTGAACTGATCCACAAGAGATGTACCCTCTCTTGTTCTCAGTATCACAACCCAAGTAGATGTACGCTCTACTTGTACCACAAAGGATGTATGCTCCGATTTGTTAAGGAAAAGAATTCTTAGGCAGTTAGTCCCTTGAATCTTTGTAAGGGGAAACAAAAGATATCTCAGGCGGTTAGTCCTTTGAAATCTTTTGTTTAAAGGGAAAGGGAAAAAGATATCTCAGGCAGTTAGTCCTTTGAAATCTTTTGTAAAAAACAGAAGATATCTCAGGCGGTTAGTCCTCTAAAATCTGTTGTCAATAGGAAGAAGGGAAGAAACAAAACAATTCTCAGGCGGTTAGTCCTTTGAATCTTTTGACAAGAGAGAAGGAATGAAGAAAAAGAATAGCACAAGTTTTCGGTCAATGAACTTTTCTTGAAAGAGAAAGTATTGTACAAAAACTTTTAGAAAGATGAAGAGAAATGAATGAAAGAAATCTTGTTATGCATGAAAGAAATTAGTATTTTAAAATTCGTGCCATGGTCACATATTTATAATCATTTGATGACTCAAGTTAAAGTTTGTGACTCTTGGCAATTTCTTTAAAACTAGTCACTTTAAAAGTTGTGACTCTTTTAAAAAACTAGTCACTTTAAAAGTTGTGACTCTTTTTGAAAACTAGTCACTTAAAGGTTGTGACTTTTGAAAAACTCTTCAGAAACAAGTCACTTTAAGAATCGTGACTTTTGGTAATTTATTTTTCGAAATCAATCACTGGTAATCGATTACCATCATTGTGTAATCGATTACATATCAACAGATGTGACTCTTCATGTTTAAATTTGAAAATCAAAATATTTAGAAACACTGGTAATCGATTACAAGTATTGTGTAATCGATTACACAAGTTTGAAATGATTTGAAAAAGTTTTATCACAAGTTGTGACTCTTGAAATTTGAAATCTAACGTTTTAAAACATTGGTAATCGATTACATGATTATGGTAATCGATTACAACTTTGTAAATCAGTTTTGAAAACAATGTTGGCTACTGGTAATCGATTACTACCTTCTGGTAATCGATTACCAGAGAGTAAAACTCTTTGGTAAAATTTTCTTTTGAAAAATTCTTTTGAACAAAATTGTGCTATTCATATTGTTTTTGAAAAACTCTTTTAATACTTATCTTGATTGAGTCTTCTCTTGATTCTTGAATCTTGAGTCTTGATTCTTTACTTGAATCTTGATCTTGATTATTCTTGAATCATGAATCTTGATCTTGATTCTTGAAACTTGCTTGACTCTTGATTCTTTGGCATCATCAAAATAATCTTGGAAGGCATTGCTTCCACAGACTGCTTAGAGTAGGCAGAAAAGTTATCACGATAAGAGGAGGAAAGACTTGGAATTCAAGGTTGGTGATCATGTATTCTTGAGAGTCACTCCATGGACTAGGGTTGGTCGAGCATTGAAATCCCAAAAACTCACACCTTGTTTTATCAGTCCTTTCCAAATTCTTAAAAGAGTCGATCCTGTGGCATACCAAATTGCATTACCCCCATCACTTTCTAATCTTCACAATGTCTTTCATGTGTCTCAAATCTGTAAGTATATCCATGATCCATCTCATGTGGTCGAATTGGATGACGTACAAGTAAAAGAGAACTTGACATATGAAACATTGCCTTTGAGGATCGAGGATAGACGAACAAAGCACCTAAGAGGAAAGGAAATTCCATTGGTCAAGGTGATCTGGGGAGGTACATCAGGAGAAGATTCCACATTGGAATTAGAGAGTCAGATGCGAGCAGCCTATCCATCCTTGTTTGAGTCAGGTAAATTTCGGGGATGAAATTTCTAAAAGGGTGGGAGAGTTGTAACACCCTGAAATATTACAAGTTATAAATCGATGTTTAATTGTATTTATTGTGTTATTTGACTATATGGTTGACTTGAATGAGTTGAAGTATGCCTTGAATTAGTCATGTGTGAATTTCTTAATGTGGATGGTGAGTTATGTGGAGTTTTGTTGAGCTAAGTTGAAATTATGAGATTTTAGATTTTACCTAACCCTAGTTCAATAAAATCAAAATCCCGGATTCTTTAACCGTTGGATCCTCCTCAAATTTTGTTGGCAGCCTCCTAAGACATGTTCCCACAATTTGACCGTTGTGATTTTGAAAGTAAGAACTTTTGGTCTCTCACAAAGTGAGAATGGCGCACTAAGTGCAATTCCAACCAGAGAAGGAATTGCGCTGAGCGCCCAGAGGTGCGCTGAGCCCAATTCCAACCAGAGAGGGAACTGCGCTTAATGACCAGAGGTGCGCTAAGCGAGCCCTAGTGTAGAGGGGACTGCACCAAGCCTAAATTCTTACGCTAAGCGCAAGAAGTGGACTTCAGGTTAGGGCGACAGGCTTGCTAAGCGAAATTTGCAGGTTATAAATACATTTTCAGCGTGAAAAACATGATTTTTCACTCTCCTCTTCTCCAAAATGCCACCCTAACCCTAAAACCTCATTTTCCACCACCCAAGACCACCGGTGACCGTTGTAAGCCGTCATTGCTTGCCGTTGAACCCCTACACCAAGAGGAACACTTTAATCGGAGCAGAATCCTCAGAATCCTCCTCAAGGATTCGGTGGAGAAAATCCCCCAATCCTCCATTTCAAAGTTTCTCTGAGGTAATCTTGATTTCTAAACCTTCTCCTAGTTAGTTTGAGTTCCTTTTAGTGTCTCTTATGTGTTGGGTACTGTAATAGGGTTTTTTTTTTACATTTCCTTTGAAAAACCCTAGAGAATGAGACATTGTAAAAGTTATCTTTTTATAACATTGAGGTTATTTTTGCGGCATTCACAAACCTCGGTCACATTGGCATGATCGGAATTTCAAAATGATGTTTCCTTTTTGTAGAACCCGAAACACCCCTCAGCCCTTTATGTTTTGACAGGGGTATTTGACTCCGAATGTTGTCATTGACCTTGTTTTTGAAATCTATATTGTTTTTCCTTCAATTTGGCATACAGAGCCTTACATTTGGACTAAAGAATGTGAACAAGAGAAAGAGACCTTAGAGCGACGCGAAGAGGAAATGAAGGAGAGATCACGATAGGTGAGGGGAGTTTATTATAAATTTACTATTTTGATGCCACGGTTAGGGTCAGGGAACCTAACTATGGGAATATATGCCTATCCCTGTTGCAAGTTGATTTTGTTTTTAGAAAACAATGTTTTTGAGGAATGGGATGCGATATATTTATTGTTAATGAATAACGTTATTCTCCTTATTAGACTTGTGTTGTCTAAAGACCTGGGGAGTGTAAATCCAAGGCATGAAAGATATATGTATATGCGGAATGCGACTTACTGTTGATGTTGCTATTGATGACTTAAATTGATATGTGGTGATGTTAATATTTATGATGATATTGATTTGAGATGACGTTGTTAGTGATGATCAGGTGTCATAACCAAATTTCGTCCGGGGACCATTGTTTGTTGGCATGCGACCTCCGTTTGACCACTTCGAAATGTTTAATACCCATTGCCATGGAATCTGTAAAGTTCTGGGACGTGTCGGAAAGAAAACAGCCAAAAACACAAAAGCGGGGGTGAACTTATCAAACACGGGGGTGAATTTAGTAATTGGGGTGCGCTCAAAAATCTTCCTCAAGAAGCCTCTAGACGGCAAGCACCTCCCCAATCCTCCTATAAATAGGGGGGAGGCTGAGTTTCAAGGATCCCTGACCCCTATGCTATGCATTTTAGCTGTTTTGGGTGAAAAAATGTGTTTCCGTGAAGAAAATCCAAGCCGAGGTGCTTCTGTAACGCTTCTGAGACGTTTCCATGAGCAAATCCGTGAATATTTTTCGTCGTTCTTCATCCGTTCTTCGGTCTTCAACCGATAAGTGTTCGAATCTAAGACTTTCAATTCATTTCTTGTTTTGTTTGCTTTCATCTTCATCTCGTTCACTTTCAATTTTCTTTTCTTCCGCTTTTAACACACTTTTTACCGTTTATTTAAGCCGTTATCTCGCCCAATAATTGATAAAATGAATTTCAACCGATCATTTGTGTTGTAATCTCATTTAATCACTATTAAAATAAAATCCAACCGATCGTTCACGTTGTAACTTCGGTTAAATCAAAAGCAAAATAATAATAAAATAATAAAAATATCTTCAAAAAAATAATAAAATAATCAAAATATCTAGAAAAAAATATAATAAAATAACCAAAAAAAATCAATCGGACGTTTTTCTTTGAAAGTTTCCTTGAATGAATTGACTAATAATCAAAGTGAAACTAAGGCTTAAATCAACTCACAAACCAAGCTTTGTCCGTAAAAGTCACTCAAAACCGTTTTAAGGTCCAACGCCTTAAAATGGTCCTCTTTGCTTTTATTGGTTAAAATGGACCATTCAAAGCATAAAATCAACGCATAACTTTATCGCTTTTGCAAGAACTACGTAGGTCTTAGTTCCTCATCACAAATCGAGGATAGGTAGGAGCAAAAGCCCCGCTTTTTTTTACCACCCTTTTTCAAACAAACCAAGAGATCGTTAATGGTCCAATGCCTGAACGTTTCTTTTCTTTCACCCCAAGAGATCATTAATGGTCCAACGCCTTAACGTTTCTCTCCTTTCAAAAACCAAGAGATCATTAATGGTCCAACGCCTTAATGTTTCTCAACTTTCAAAACCAAGAAATCGTTAATGGTCCAATGCCTTAACGTGTTTAAAGGTCCAATGCCTTAAACGACTTTTGTTCGGAAAATATTTCTTGCGGAAAAAGATAAAAACAACTTAACCAACGTTTAGTTCTGAAAGAACTACGTAGGTCTGATTTCCTCATCGCAATTGAGGATACGTAGGAGCAAGGGAAACACCCTTGTCGACCACAAAAAGATAAAAAAATACACAAAGACCCATAAAAAGAAAAAAAACATAAAAAGGGGAAAAATACATAAAAACAGAAAAGGGGAAAATACGTAGTTTTGAAAGTCATATTGCACATTTGATTAAAGGTTGTCGTCCTTTGTGACGGACACGTGGGGTGCTAATACCTTCCTCGTGCATAAAAACAACTCCCGAACCTTTCGCACTTAAAGTTCGTAGACCACACGTTCCGGTTTTTCTAACGTTTTCCTCGAATAAATGTTGGTGGCGACTCCGTGCGCCTTCCTTCCTTGGAAGACGCACCCGTGAGCCTTAACGTTGCCCTCCCATCGTAAGGTAGGTTGCGACATTAGGTCAACATGAATTGATGTTATTATTGATGATTATGTTGATATGGAATGAGGTTGTTGTTGTTGATAATGTCATTGAGATGAGATGATGCTTATGTTGAGAATGATATTGAAATGAAATGTTGATGATGTTGGAAATGCATTGAGATGATGCATGTTATGTATGTTCATGGGTGGTGCATTGACCTTGTCGGATGTCCCTGGTGGGGGAAAATAGAGTGGTTAAAGAGTTTAAGCATCTCTGAGGGGATGTCTTAGGATCTTTAATTCATCCATGGTCAGTGTACTTGATGGTGCCCATGTTTCATATGTTGGATGTTGTGTATGTTCGTGGGGGGGTGCATTGACCTTGTCGAATGTCCCTGGTGGGGGAAAATAGAGTGTTTAAAGAGTTTAAACATCTCAGAGGGGATGTTTAGGATCTTTAATTCATCCACGGTCTTTGTACTTGATGGTGCTCACGTTCATACATCGTATGTTGTGTATGTTCATAGGGGGGTGCATTGACCTTGTCGGATGTCCCTGGTGGGGGAAAATAGAGTGGTTAAAGAGTTTAAACATCTCTGAGGGGATGTTTAGGATCTTTAATTCATCAATGGTCCTTGCACTTAATGGTGCCCATGTTTCATGCCTCATATGACACGGGAAATAATATAAACTATGACAGTATGTACTTGTAGTTCCTTGTGAGGAGGACTACTTGTACTAGGGGGTGTGTCACTCGGTTTAGGAACTCCCTTGTGGCCCAGGATGATCACCATGGGGGGGAGTTACGATGCACGACAGGGTGGCCTCGACACTTACTGCATAGTTTCCCTAAGTGAGGTGTCGTGGGGACACGCTTAGGCTATTTCCTTGGGGATGGTACGGTACCACATTGCATCTGAGTGTTGAGGTCAGGTGCATGCATCATTCTAAGCATAATTGATTGGATCCATGGATGGATGATGAATAATTGCTGGATGTGTGTGTTGATTAACGAATGTTGTGTAAGCTGATGAGTTTTGTCTATGTTCTCTTACTAATTGTGGTTATTTGGATTTAGTATTGGTTCTTTTTATAATGAACTCACCCTTGCAATTTTGTATCGTGTGGTTGATACCTGTGATGATCGTAAACCATGTTCATGGGAGCAGAATGACCGCAATAGGGTGCAGGAAGTGAGATTCTATTGAGGAGTTGTCGAGCTGACGTGATGACGTTGGGATTATTTTGGGAGTTGTGTTTTGTTAATCAACTCCTCCATAGCTGGTTCATGATTCTTTTGTTTAACTAAAGATGTAAATCACATATTTAATTATATGTATGAACAAATGTACTTTCCTTTATGTGTATGACGCGTACTGAGTTACTATTCCTATATGTATATGTATTCACTTAAGTAATGGTGTATTGTTTGGTGAATGTATGTCGAGACAAAAATTACTTTCATTTTTTCATAAGCAAATTAACAGAGCTTTTATTTAAAATTTGAAATAATCACGATTTAGAATGGTGATATCGTAGCGACGAGGTGGGTTGTTACATCTGCAACACTCGCATGGACCCTCAGGAGCTGGCTGCCAGACTCTGCATCCCATGGAAGGGATTTGTACTTAATGCAGAGGGTGCACCCTGGAAGCTCCTGAGGAAGGATTTGACTACGCTGGCACAGACCTGGAGCGTCCTGTCATATTCTAACCTCGCCCCCACTTCTCACACGTCTGATTTGAATATGGACAAGGTGAGGTTAGTTTATGGACTTGTTATGGGGATGGACATGGACGTGGGCTCACTTATCTCTGGACAGATCTCTCAGATGGCCCAGTCCAACTCCTCCAGGCTCGGCTTTCCCGCACTTATCACAACCCTGTGCGTGGCCCGAGGAGTAGTTCCAAACTCAATGACATTTGAGTCCTTGAGCCCTGCCATTAACTTGGCATACATAAAGAAGAATTGTTGGAACCTGGATGATCCCATGATCACTTTTCCAGGGACCTGCAAGGCACAGGCTCGAGGACTTGAGGCTCCTCCTACTACTCCTTCTTCTTCTACACCTTTAGCTCCTTCTGCTCCAGCTCCACCACCATCAGCATCAGTCCCAGCACCCTCTGACACCTCCATGCAGAGCTCAGACGTTCTAGTGACGATGTTGCAGAGCCTCCAACATGGCTTATGCCTGGTGATGTAGAGTATCCATGACCTGGCTCAACATCGGCCCATCATCAGTACGGAGGAGTTTATAGCACAGGTGGCCTAGCTAGGAGTCCAGTCTTCTCCTTTGGGGGGAGGTGAGGCTTCTGCAGCCCAGGAGCCTCAGCCACAGCTGGAGGCCACTCCAGAGACCACTCCGTGAACTTCACTGATCACTACACCAGTTTTGGAGGTATTAGAGGAGGAGGATGGCACTGTAGATACAAATTATGCAGTAGATATGGCAGCAACACAAAGCACTTGGGATCCATGGCCCACAGCAGCTCAGAACACCCCTCAGCTAGCCCAGGATGCTCCCTCCTCACCTTAGGACGAGCCTGCACCAGCACAGGAGGAGCCATGACTGGATTACCATTTATTTTTCTGCTTTTGATACATTTTATGTTCAATTTATGATTTTAGTTTCAGTTTTACATTTCAATTTATTTAGTTAGCAAAGTTTAAATCTTGTTGAACAGTTTGTAGTTTGATTTATGCAGTGGTTTGCCTTGATTGGAAAATTATATGTTTGTGTATGATTTGAATTGATCGATTGCATGGATTGAGTGAATTGTGATGCTTAGATCACTTGCTTTGAATAAGTATGTGGTAATTAGAAGAGAAAGAACATGAATTAGGGGCATGAATGAAAATGTTAGTTGGTTTGACAGATAAATTGTGAAGGTAATCATTAGCCACAACCCGGTGAGTTGTGTGATCTTAATTGTGAGAGAACGACTAGCAGTGGGTACCGATTTTTGCATGAATCTCTAAATACTGAATGAATTCATGAATTTTGGAAATGATGAAGGCCATGATTGATTGAAATAGCCACTTAGCCGAAAGCATACCTTGTTCATGAATGATGAATCCCTTGCACCCATGTTGAGCTTATTTTTGAGTGATTGAGCTGAACCTTAAACCTATAAAGTCATAATCTCCATCCACCTTTCCTTAGTTTGTAGGAGAGCATTATGGTTCAAAGCAAATTTGTCCCAAATTTGGGGCAGATTGTTGGGTGATGATAAGAGTGGTAAGACAAATAACAGCCACACAGAAAATTGTTTAGAAGCAGTAAATAAAAGCTGCTAAAATAAAAAAAAATAAAAAAAAAAGAGAGAGAAAAAGAAATTTCAAGAATAAAAGTTGTGTGGACTCTTATTTGAAGCTAAGTGCCTTAAATGAAAAAGGCAAGTAACTGAAGCTGGAATAAAAAGAAAAAGAATTGATCTAAGGATGAATGCTCTCCTAGAACTTAAGCTTTTGCATCCTAGAAAAACCATGAATTGTTTGTAGCCCAGCCTCATTACAAGTCTAGAAAGTCCTTCAGATTCAAATTGTGTGTTTGTAATTGTATGTCATGAGATGAAATTCAAAAGTTGGGACTTGTGTTGGTTGTTGATTGAGAAATTGCCTAAACACTTGTGCTTGAGTGAAACAGTGACCGTAAGATATTGGCTTGATGAACCTTCCTTGATATATGTCTTTCTTGCTAGCTTATTTCACTTGTGTTACTTAATAATCATGTTCTTATCTTTGAAATTCTGCATATCTCTATGAGAAGCTGTTGGTGGAAAACATTGCTTGCCACTTGTGTTCATGTGATTGAATTCTTTGAAACAAACACAACTTTGAATAACCATTGTGATCTTATCACTTGAGGACAAGTGAACTGTTCTTTCTTTGCTTGAGGACAAGCAAAACTGTAAATTTGGGGGAGATGTTAGTCGTCATTTATGACTAATTTTTGTATTGAAAAGCATTATGAAATTTATGTCTTTTCCCTAATTTATAGTTCTTTTTGTAGGTTTGTACATATTTTTATGTTTAGTTTAATTTTTGTGCAGTAGATATTCCCTTCATTGTGAATTAATGTGTTTTCAACTTCAGTTTCAGGTGAAAAGATGAAGAATAAGAAGGTTGCAGTAGCTAGTGTCTCGCTCAACGAGGTATATGCGCTTAGCGAGCAACATCCACTAAGCAAGGCATTGGCTCGTTTAGCGAGTGAGGAGAATCTGGTAGAAAATCTACCACGTATGCATGCGCTCAGCGCGCCATCAGCTCGCCCAGAGAGTCATTTGTCTCTTCTGGCACCCAGCGCGCTTGACTCGCTCAGCCAAAAATCACTAACTCGCACTTAGCGTGAAAATGGCGCTAAGCAAGCCTTCCAGGACAGAAAGCCCTTAAAAGCTAAAGTTGGCGCAAAAAAAGGAGTCTTTTAGCTTTTGGAAGAATGGAGATATATGTGAGAGACGCAGTAGGGCAAGGGAGCACCAAAAATCTCAGCTTTCAAGAGGATTATAGGTTTTAGAGTGATTTCTAGGTTCCTAGAGGTGGAGGAGACATCCCCAGCACTGTGTAATCTGAATTTTGCTTCCAAAACCCCCTATTGTAACTGAAAGGTGATAACTTGCCATGGAAGGCTAAAGCTTTTGTTGGGAATTTCTACTGAGCCTTGATGTAAAAACTCTTTATTATCTATTTAATGTTGCTTTGATGTGTTCATTGCTTCTATCTGCATTTAATTACTACATGCATGTGGACTGATCACCCATGTGTGTGTAAAGTTAAGATTTTTAGCATTGGAAAATGTTTTGAATCCTTAGAACTGGATAGAGCAGGGCTAGATAATTGTATGTCTGGACACAGAGTGCAGGGATTTAGTTTTTAATATGTTGTAATCGTAATGCAATTCGTTTAGGCTAAGTTCGACGAGACATCCTAGAACGAGGTTTAAATAGAATTAGTCCATTCACACGAGGAATCAGTGTTTGGTGTATTTGCCCTCAACATAGAACATAGAAACAACCTTAAATAGAGAAAAACCTTTAATTGCATCAAGTTACTCAATAGAAGGACCCAACGTTTTAATCATTTGTTTATCTCTCGCATTTACATAGTTAATTTTGTAGTTATCTTTAGAATTGCAACTATATCCTGTGTTTATTTTCATTTCATGATTTTATACAAATGTCTACTTATTGAATGAACATTTTTCCGAATGAAACAAACTCCCTGTGATTCAATACTCGATTCTTACTGTTTTATATTACTTGTGACTCAGTACACTTGCTGATAGATTTCGCATTTGTCAAAGAGCGAACAAGTATTTTGGCACCGTTGTCGGGGAGTTTCTTTCCATTTAGGAAAGTTTAGTTCAGTTTGTAGGCATTGATTCTTTATTCTTTTATTAATTTTTGTGTGAATAGTTAGTTCAGAATTTATTTTTCTCTTGGATTGGTTAACCGCTGCTCATGCTAGTGCTTTGTATGCGAGGTAAATCTTCTACAGGTGATTTAGTTCCATTGGATTTGGAAATTGAAGCCACTTGTAGGAGGAACAATGCAGAGAGAAGAAGAAAAATACTGTAAGACAGGACAACACCACCAATTCTTGAGGAACCCCAATCATCTGAGTCGTCTTCTAGCTTTCCAGAGACAAGGGAATCTGAAACAGGGGCACCTGAGGCTAACATAATGGCTGAAGATCAACCTAGGAGAGTTACCCTTGAAGACTACTCTAGTTCTACTGAGCCGCAATTCTTCACTAGTATAGCGCGGCCAGAGGTTCAAGCGCATAATATTACTTATCCTCATTTTTTAATACAGCTAATACAAGGAAATATATTTCATGGCCTGCTGAATGAAGACCCGTATGCACACCTAGCCACTTACATTGAAATTTGCAATACAGTCAAGATTGCAAGCGTGCCAGAAGATGTTGTGCGGCTGAGTTTCTTCTCATTCTCCCCGGGTCCAAGACAGCAGAAGGAAACGCAGCCATCTCTTCCTTCCACCAGTTTTTGGATGAGTCTTTAAGTGAAGTATTAGAAAGATTCCGTAGCTTGCTACGGAAAACACCGACTCACAGATTTTCAGAACCAATTCAGCTAAATATCTTTATTAACGGGTTAAGGCCGCAGTCCAAGCAGCCTTTGGACGCTTCTGCTGGGGGCAAAATCAAATTGAAGACCCCGGAAGAGGCCATGGAACTAATTGAAAATATAGCTGCAAGTGATCATGCCATACTGCGTGATCGGACTCACATTCCCACAAAATGAAGTCTGCTGGAGCTTTCCTCTTAGGATGCACTTTTGGCACAAAACAAGTTGTTGTCCAAGCAGCTTGAGACATTAACAGAAACATTGAGAAAGTTACCTAATCAATTTCATGTTAATCAACCTTCACATTCAACTGTTTTGCAGGTTGGAGGTTGTAGCATATGCGGAGGAGCTCACGAGTCTAGACGTTGTATTCCCCTAGATGACATAGCACAAAAGGTGAATTACCTGGGGGGAACCAAAACAAGTCAGGATTCAATGCAGGGGGATATTCTGGTTTTCAGCAAGGTTCAAATTATAACCAACAACAAGGGCAGTGGAGGTCCCATCCAAGGAATCAATTCAACAAGGACTAGGGTGGACCATCTAATAGGCCTCAGCAACAAAAGCCTAGCCTCTATGACATAACAACTAAGCTAGAGGAGACACTGGCTCAATTTATGCAGGTCACAATGTCAAACCACAAGAGCACAAAGTTTGCCATCAACAACCTGTTGGATCAAGTGGCCTCAGAATAATTAAGAAGGGGGGATTGAATTAATTATTCCTAAACCTTTACTAATTAAAAATTTACTCTTCTAAGGCTTTTACTTATGTTGTTAAGAGAATAAGGAGTAGAAGAGAAACTTAACCAAAAGTAAAAGCGGAAATTAAAATGCACAGCGGAAAGTAAAAGAGTAGGGAAGAAGGAGACAAACACACAAGAGTTTTTATACTGGTTTGGCAACAACCCATGCCTACATCCAGTCCCCAAGCGACCTGCGGTCCTTGAGATTTCTTTTCAACCTTGTAAAAATCCTTTTACAAGCAAAGATCCACAAGGGATGTACCCTCCCTTGTTCTCTTTGAACCTAGTGAATGTACCCTCCACTAGAACTGATCCACAAGAGATGTACCCTCTCTTGTTCTCAGTCAACAACCCAAGTAGATGTACCCTCTACTTGTACCACAAAGGATGTACCCTCCAATGTGTTAAGACAAAGATCTCAGGCGGTTAAACCTTTGATACTTTGTGAATAGGGATACAAAAGAATTCTCAGGCGGTGTCGTTTTAAATTCTTTGACAAGGGAGAAGGGAGACACAAAAGAATTAAGGCGGTTAGTCCTTCGTTCTTTTAGAAAAGGGAGAAGAGAGACACAAAAAGAATTAAGGCGGTTAGTCCTTTGCGAATTCGTTTTGGCAAAGGGAGAAGAGATGAAAAGAATGAATAGCATAAGTTTTCAAGGTTTAGAAAACCAGAAAACTTTGGAAAGCTTTTGGCACAAAGAAGAAAAAGAAGTTCAAAAAGATTCAAGGCTTGTAAAGGATTGTAATAGATTGATTGGATTGATAGAAAGATTCATTTTCAAATGCAAAACAAAGCCTTGCTTTTATAGACTCTTCATGTCTGGTCAAGAGAACCATTTAGAAGAGTTGTGACTTTTAGAAAAACTTAAAACCAATTTGAAAAAGTCAAAAACCATTTGAAGAGTTACATCTTTTGATTTACTCAGAAACAATCATTGGTAATCGATTACCAAATCAGTGTAATCGATTACACAAAGCTTTTATGTGAAAGGATGTGACTCTTCACATTTGAATTTGAATTTCAACGTTCAAAGGCACTGGTAATCGATTACCAAAACATTGTAATCGATTACAGCTTTTTGAAATCAATTGGAACGTTGTAAATTCAGTTGAAAACTTTTTCAAATCCATTTTGCTACTGGTAATCGATTACAATAATCTGGTAATCGATTACCAGAGAGTAAAAACTCTTTGGTAAATATGTTTTGAGAAAAATCCGTGTGCTACTCAGTTTTTGAAAAAACTTTTTCATACTTATCTTGATTAAGTCTTCTCTTGATTCTTGAATCTTGATCTTGATTCTTGGATGCTTGATCCTTGAATCTTGATTCTTGATCCTTGAAATCAACTTTCCTCTTGAATCTTGAAGTGTTCTTCAACTTTCCTCTTGAATCTTGAACTCATTCTTTGATTGACCTTTGAGCTTTTTGTCATCATCTTTGTTATCATCAAAACATCTTTGAATCAATCTTGATTCATCATGAAGCTTTTCTTCTTCAATCTCCCCCTTTTTGATTATGAAAACTTCTGAAATCAAGAAACACACACACACACACACTTTTTCCTAGTCGATCACTCACATAAATTTCCATTCTCCCCCTTTGTTTTAGAATTTTTGCTTATCTTAAAATTAAGTTGATTACTCATGTGAGTTCTTGATTTAATCCCTATTTTTCTCCCCCTTTGGCATCAACAAAAAGCCAATGTGCGTAACAAATTTGAAGCATACAAATATAACTAAGCATCCATACAATATTCATGGAAAAATATCATTCAAATCATGAAGCAAGAATCATGAAGCAACAGTCATAAACAAATTAATTATAAAATCCACATAGTTAAATAACATACTTAATATTTGTTCAAACACCATGAAAATAAAGAAATAGTAAATTGTTCAAATATCATAATAATATAGCCAAAATACAAGGCTGAAAATCAAAGTACTAATAATATTAAAATAGAAATCTAAGATGATGGTGGCGGCGGTGGTGGAAGATCAAAGCTTGAATGAATGTAAGACACATCTTCTTCAACCTTTGTGATTCTTGACTCCATTTCATTGAAGCGCATATCCACTTGTAATTCCAAATTGTCAAACCTCTCACCAACAAAGGTTTGAAGACCATCAAACCTGTCCAAAATCTTTGAAAGGAGAGATGAATCTTCTCCATCATGTCCTTCTACACCAACATGTCGACCACCTTTCTTCACCTAAGAGCCATCATGCTCCTTTTGATAACCAAAAGATGCTATGACTGAAGCGCCTATAAGGAAAGATCTCTTGATTGGAACATAAGGTTCAGAATCAAGAGGGATGTTGAAGTGTTGAAGGAAAAGGGTAACAAGATGAGGGTAAGGCAATGGAGCATTCAATCGCAATGCCTTATGCATGCGATATCTAACAAGATGTGCCCAATCAATTTGTAAACCTTTATGAAAGGCCCACATAACAATGAGATCTTCTTCAGAAACCTGAGCAAGGTTTGAAGATCTCGGAAGCAAGATGTGAACAATAAGGTAATGGAGGATGCGGCTTTCAAAAGCCAATGAACCGGCAAGAAGCCTTCCGGTCATATCCGCCTGGTTGGTACAAACCAACCGGCGGGCATCATGTACAGAGAAATCAAACTTCCAATCGTCAATCAGTGCACCTTCAAATGGTACACCTTTGCTTGGCAATTGGGTTAAATCATAGAAAAGGGACTGGTCAATGACCATCTTAATCCCATAAACTTCAAACATTAGGGTGCCTTCATGGATTTCTAAATTAGAATAAAAGGCTTTGACTAGATCATAATAAACAGGTAATTTCAGAGACATGAATGGAATAAGATTGGAGTTTTCAAATGCTTGAAAGCATTCAAAACTCTCATTTGAGAAGAAATCCATATCTCTGAATTTTGGGTCTATAATGGAACGAGAGGAAAAGAGGTTTGTGTATCGTATACGTTGTTTCTTTGATGAAAACAATGATCCAGAGGGAATGGAGGAAGGAATTGGCATTTCCTGTGACCCGGAATGCCGTTGACTCTGACTCGAAGTGCCCTTTCGCTTCTTCGATGGTTCCGCCATTTGAAGAGCTTTTTCGAGATTTCAATCGGTTCAAATGAAAGATAGTGGAAAAAGAAGATGTTTGGGCTTTGTGGGGAGTGATTTGGACAAGAATTGAGTGAGATATGGCTGGAAGAAAATATCGGGGCGAGGGTTTTTGAGAGAGAGAAGAGTTGTAGGTTTCAGAATTTGAAATCTGAATATATAGGTGCAGGGATGTGTTGTAATCGATTGCCAGAGAGCAACATTGCCAGAAATAACTGCTTGTAATCGATTACACTATTATGGTAATCGATTACCAGAGGTTATTTTAGCCAGAAAACAAAAACCAAAAGGCTTTCTAGGAGAAAAGAAATTTTAAGTGATTATCAAAAATACTTTTGAAAGAAAAAATACTTTATGAATAATTCTTAATCAAGTATTTTACATATCATATCATGCAAAAATATTAAAGTATGTTGATAAATAATTATATCACAACAATCAAACATAACTATGAAGAATATTGATTTTATTCAAATATATGAATGAATATTTCATGCAAATAAGATGAAATCAATCAAGAACACATACTCATAATTTCAAATAATCAAAACAAACAAATGAAAAATTGTTAGTCATCATAATCAAATTGTTTGAATAAAAATTTCAACTTAAGAGAAATTTTAATAAGAGAATGGTTTTGATATTACCTTCTTCAAGATTGAAGTGTCTAGATCTTCAAAGATGAGGATCATACTTTTTCTCCTTGTTTTTCATTCTTGAGAGATGTTCTCATCACTTTCATAATCCTTGGTTAAAAGATTTATCTCCTTTTCTGAACCATCGGATGAATCATTGTCATCCCATGCAATGTAGGCTTTCTTAGTTCTTCTTTCATCAAACCTTTTCTTTTCGCTTTTCTCAGGCCACTCTTCATTTGAAGGACAATTGGCCTTGATGTGACCAATTTGGTTGCATTTGTAACACCTAAGGACTTGAGAATCATCTTGTGATTTTCTTCCATTATTGAAGTTCTAACGCCTATCAATTCTTCTTTTCTTGATGAATTTCTGAAATTTCTTAACAAAGAAAGAAAAATCTTCTTCATCATCTGAATCTTCTTCTTCGTTTTCTTCTTGCATTGATGATGAGGCTTTAAGGGCTATACTTCTCTTCTTTTTATCATTTTCTTCATTTTGACTAAGTCGTTGAAGTTCCATCTCGTGTTCCTGCAATTTACCAAATAAAGTGGCAAGAGACATGGAAAACTTTGTTAATCAAATCTTCATTAGGAAAGATTTTAAAACTTTATTAATCAAATCTTCATTAGGAAAGATTTTTCCTAGAGAGGCAAGGTGGTTTACTATATGTGTAAATCTTTTTTGCAAACTATGGATATTTTCATTAGAGTTCATCCTAAATAATTCATATTCATGGGTAAGAGTATTGATTCTAGACCTTTTTACATCAGTGGTTCCTTCATGGGTTAATTGGAGAGTATCCCACATCTCCTTGGCATTAGTACAATTTGACACTCTAAAGTACTCATATATTCCTAGGGCTGAAGTGATGATGTTTTTGGCTTTGAGATCATACTGGATTCTTCTCCTATCTTCTTTTGTCCACTTATCTCTAGGTTTTTGGGTTGTAGTGCTTGTGCTTACATCTACTATAGTGAGTATGTGTGGTCCTATTTCTATTGCTTCCCAAATATTTAGATCTATGGCTTCAATGAATATCTGCATACGGGTTTTCCAATAATGGTAACCCTCACCATTGAAAATGGGTGGTCTGTGAATAGAATTTCCTTCAAGAAACAAGGAATTTGAAGAGGCCATGAATCTTGAAGTGGTTAGACTTTCTATAAGATACCTGCTCTGCTACCACTTGTTGGATCAAGTGGCCTCAGAATAATTAAGAAAGGGGGATTGAACTAATTATTCCTAAACCTTTACTAATTAAAAATTTACTCTTCTAAGGCTTTTACTTATGTTGTTAAGAGAATAAGGAGTAGAAGAGAAACTTAACCAAAAGTAAAAGCGGAAATTAAAATGCACAGCGGAAAATAAAAGAGTAGGGAAGAAGGAGACAAACACACAAGAGTTTTTATAATGGTTCGGCAACAACCCGTGCCTACATCCAGTCCCCAAGCGACCTGCGGTCCTTGAGATTTCTTTTCAACCTTGTAAAAATCCTTTTACAAGCAAAGATCCACAAGGGATGTACCCTCCCTTGTTCTCTTTGAACCTAGTGGATGTACCCTCCACTAGAACTGATCCACAAGAAATGTACCCTCTCTTGTTCTCAGTCAACAACCCAAGTAGATGTACCCTCTACTTGTACCACAAAGGATGTACCCTTCAATGTGTTAAGACAAAGATCTCAGGCGGTTAAACCTTTGATACTTTGTGAATGGGGATACAAAAGAATTCTCAGGCGGTTAGTCCTTTGAAAACTTTTGTATAAGGGAAAGGGAAGAATCAAAAGAATTCTCAGACTGTGTCGTTTTGAATTCTTTGACAAGGGAGAAGGGAGACACAAAAAAATTCAGGCGGTTAGTCCTTTGTTCTTTTGGAAAAGGGAGAAGAGAGACACAAAAAGAATTCAGGCGGTTAGTCCTTTGCGAATTCTTTTTGGCAAAGGGAGAAGAGATGAAAAGAATGAATACCACAAGTTTTAAGGTTTAGAAAACCAGAAAACATTGGAAAGCTTTTGGCACAAAGAAGAAGAAGAAGTTCAAAGAGATTCAAGGCTTGTAAAGGATTGTAATAGATTGATTGGATTGATAGAAAGATTCATTTTCAAATGCAAAACAAAGTCTTGCTTTTATAGACTCTTCATGTCTGGTCAAGAGAACCATTTAGAAGAGGTATGACTTTTAGAAAAACTTAAAACCAATTTGAAAAACTCAAAAACCATTTGAAGAGTTACATCTTTTGATTTACTCAGAAACAATCATTGGTAATCGATTACCAAATCAGTGTAATCGATTACACAAAGCTTTTATGTGAAAGGATGTGACTCTTCACATTTGAATTTGAATTTCAACGTTCAAAGGCACTGGTAATCGATTACCAAAACATTGTAATCGATTACAGCTTTTTGAAATCAATTGGAACGTTGTAAATTCAGTTGAAAACTTTTTCAAATCCATTTTGCTACTGGTAATCGATTACAATAATCTGGTAATCGATTACCAGAGAGTAAAAACTCTTTGGTAAATATGTTTTGAGAAAAATCCGTGTGCTACTCAGTTTTTGAAAAAACTTTTTCATACTTATCTTGATTAAGTCTTCTCTTGATTCTTGTATCTTGATCTTGATTCTTGGATGCTTGATCCTTGAATCTTGATTCTTGATCCTTGAAATCAACTTTCCTCTTGAATCTTGAAGTGTTCTTCAACTTTCCTCTTGAATCTTGAACTCATTCTTTGATTGACCTTTGAGCTTTTTGTCATCACCTTTGTCATCATCTTTGTTATCATCAAAGCATCTTTGAATTAATCTTGATTCATCATGAAGCTTTGCTTCTACACAACCTTGAAATCTAAGTGGAACAGTTGGCAAAACAGATTGTAGAAAATCCTTCTAGCACTTTTGGAGCGAACACTAAAAGGAATCCAGAAGAAGAATGCGAAGCTGTTATGACCAGAGGCAGAAAGGCAACCATGGTTAAGGATGAGGGAAGAACAGTTGATGACAAGAGCTAGTGATTGAAGAAGGAGAAAAAGATGAAGAAGACCAGTTGAAGGAGAAATCAATAAATGAGAATAAGAAAGAAATAAATGGAGAAGGAAAACAAAAAGAAAATGAAAATGAAAAAGAAAAATAAAAAAAATGAAAAAGAGAAGGAAAAAGAGGGAGAAAAGAAGACCAAGAGTGAGCTTGCACGTGAAAAGAAGAAGGAGGTTATTCCATGTACAGGGAAAGAGGAGCCATATCCTTTGGTACCATCAAAGAAATACAAAGAGTGACAATTAGCTCGGTTCCTTGACATCTTCAAGAAATTGGAGATAACAATTCCCTTTGGAGAAGCCCTGCAGTAGATGCCACACTATTCAAAGTTTTTGAAGGATTTGTTAACCAAGAAGAGCAAGTACATTCACAGTGATAATATTGTTATGGAAGGAAATTGCAATGCAATGATTTAAAGAATCCTTCCACCGAAGCACAAGGATCCTGGGAGTGTCACAATTCCCTGCTCTATTGGTTCTGTCTGTTGGAAAAGCTCTCATTGATTTAAGAGCCAGTATAAACTTGATGCCACTCTCCATGTGCAGAAGACTTGGAGAGTTGGAGATTATGCCAACAAGAATTACACTACAACTAGCAGATCATTCTATTACCAGACCCTATGGTGTAATTGAAGATGTTCAGGTTAGAGTGAAGCATTTTACTTTCCCCGCTGATTTTGTAGTGATGGATATTGAAGAGGACACTGAAATCCCCTTGATTTTGGGTCGTCCCTTCATGTTATCCGCCAGTTGCATGGTGGATATGGGAAAGAAAAAGCTGGAAATGGGCATAGCTGATCAAAAGATCAAATTTGATTTGTCTGATGAAGAAAAGCATTTGCTCAACCAGAATGTCTATTCAAAGGTCAACGAAGGATGGAAGGAGATGGTTCTGAAGGTTGGAACCAAATTTGATCCAGATCCATGAAGTAAGATGCGTCAAGCTAATGACGTTAAATGAGTGCTTGCTAGGAGGCAACCCAACCCTTTTTAATTTCATGTTCATTGCATCTAGCTAGGATTAACTTGTTTGTGATAGCTTGAATCATCAACATGTTTTGCATTTTGATATGGGGTTGATTAAGCTTTTCTGAAGCTGTGGATGAAAAAAAAAACTTAGAAAATTTTTCAGTCATCCACTCGCTCAGTGCGCCCTGTGCGCTAACTGAATAATTATGCACGAGCTGAGTGAGTCACTACTCGCGCTAAGCGCATCAACCTCTACTCATTGGCTGATGGGGGCTCGCTGAGCGAGCTCTGTACGCTAAGCCCAAAAACCTCTCTGGAATTTCATCTTTTTTTAATTGGGCTAAGCGAGTCATCTCTTCATCTTGCTAAGCGCCCCAGCGCGCTAAGCGCAATTTCCCCTCTGTCTGGACCTTCATGTGAATTAGGCCCAGCGGGTCAGCCTGCTAAGCCCAAATCCTTCTCGGGTTTGGAATTGCACTAAGCGAGACAATCTCACTAAGCGAGCCCCACTACTGCATCAGGAAGCATTTAATTTGCTAAGCCGGCCCATGGCCCTCTAAGCGAGAGTTGCAGACCAATCAGAGCTGCAGAACACGCTAAGAACGTACCCTTCGCGCTAAGCCTAAATCCTTCTCAGGTTTTCTAATTTTTTAATTGGGCTGAGCGAGTCTGCTCGCTAAGGGCATGGATTTGAATTTTGAAAACTCAAACGTCATTGAGTGCTCGCTTAGTGAGTGACCCGCGCTAAGCAAGGCAATTGACACTGCCAAAAATAAACATTACTGCCTTAGGTAGTTACTTTTTGTGCACAATTCATATCTTTCTCCCTTGTCATTGGCATCCTTTGTTAGCATCTGCACCTTGCCTCCTACTTCTTTTACTTCCTCCTTGCTTGTCTACACTGCAATCCAAGTAAGTAATTCTTACTTTGCATTTTAATTTTCGTTTTGAACCTTAGGATATAAGCCATTTTAGTTGTTTCTAAAGTCTTAATTTTGTTTGATTTTGCTGATTGTTAGGTTAGTCCTCAGTAAGCATGTTTTTAGGGGTTTTGTTTCGCATATAATGTATGTTAATTTGCTATGAGTTGATTAGGTTTTGAGGCCTAATAGGGGCCTGTCGTAGGGCGCTGAAAAACCCCAATTTTCTGGAATTTTCGATGTTCTCGCTAAGCGAGTTCATCAATTTCTGATGAATTTCTGGGTTTTTTGATGAACTCGCTAAGCCGGCCCTGTTTCGCTAAGCGTGTTCATCATTTTTGTTTGAATGTTTGAATATCTGTATGAACTCGCTAAGCCATTGCACTTCGGCTTAGCGAGTGTTTAAATTTTCAGATTTTGTTTGTGTCTTCGTATGAACTCACTAAGCCGACATGCCGCGCTTAGCGAGTTCTGTTGCTTAGGTCAGAGTCCAGGAGGTTGTTGGTCTTCTATTAGTGGCTAAGCGAGTTAGTCTCGCTAAGCCACCCATCCTCTGCTAGTGAATAAGGCTGGGCTAAGTGAGTTAGTCTCGCTAAGCCCAAATCAATTTAGTTTTCTAAGTTTTGTTCATGCGTTAAGAGAGTCAGTCTCGCTAAGTGCAATTTCTTCTTTGTTTTGGAATTGGGCTTAGCAAGCCTGCACACTAAGCCAATTAAGTTCCAGACACGGAGTGTAGGGATTTAGTCTAAGTTCGACATGACATCCTAGAATAGAATTAGTCCATTCACGCGAGGAATCAGTGTTTGATGTATTTGCCCTCAACATAGAACACAGAAACAACCTTAAATAGAGAAAAACCTTTAATTGCATCAAGTTACTCAGTAGAACGACCCAACGTTTTAATCATCTATTTATCTCTTGCATTTACATAGTTAATTTTTTAGTTATCTTTAGAATTGCAACTATATCCTGTGTTTATTTCCATTTCATGATTTTATACAAATGTCTACTTATTGAATGAATGCTTTTCTGAATGAAACAAACTCTATGTGATTCGATACTCGGTTCTTACCGTTTTATATTACTTGTGACTCAATACACTTGCTGATAGATTTCGCATTTGTCAAAGAGCGAACAAGTATTTTGGCATCGTTGTCGAGGAGTTTCTTTCCATTTAGGAAAGTTTAGTTCAGTTTGTAGGCATTGATTCTTTATTCTTTTATTAATTTTTGTGTGAATAGTTAGTTCAGAATTTATTTTTCTCTTGGATTGGTTAACTGCTACTCGTGCTAGTGCTTTGTATGTGAGGTAAATCTTCTGCATTTTATATTACTTGTGACTCAGTACACTTGCTAATAGATTTCGCATTTGTCAAAGAGCGAACAATATCCCTACCACTCCATTCCTATTTTGCTTCACTCGGTCTAGCTCTTGTTCTAAGATCTTGACCACTTCTGGTATTCTCGCTATGGAAGGATAGAATACAAAAAAAAAGGTATGGCTTCCTCCCCCCTAGCAGGCATCCTATGATCCCTTCAAACTCCTCTATGGTTGGTGCTAATTAAAGTCCCCAAAAGTGAAGCATCTGAGTGATTGGTCATAGTATTGAGTGAGAGATGCGATGGCTTCAACGGACACTTCTATCATTGCCAAATCCCAGATCTTCCCATATACCTTGCTGAAGGCTTGACGCTAAACTTGATCCATCTGTTGCCCTAGTTTTCGCAAGCTACCTAGCTCTAGATTCTTGACTTTGACATGATAGAACCTCTTTTTAAAAGTGACGCTTGGTCCGACCCCATGTTTACGAGAACAAAAAATCTGATGACTAATACTTCAACACCCTATCATATAGGAGATATGATGAATGCATCAGGGCATGGTTATGCTATGCATGACAAACGATTTTTATCAAACGATGCAAGACGCCCGAAAGACCATCTTTTCTTATCCATAATGCATTGGGCATCATGGTTTGTTTGTAGTTATTATCATGGTACTCAACGCATGCAACTAAGAAAGCGATGCAGACTTTCCCTCTTTTTTGTGACTTTGACGATGAAAAAGAATGCAAGACATGAGTCACGACACGGTGGAAGTATGCATGAGTGAACATAATGACTAATGGCAATAGAAGGTATGTGGTTGGTAGCACAAAGAAACATGCTAGACGAATAAGCATGATAACATAATGACTTAATGCCAAATGTCGCATGTGAACATAATAAAAATGGTAAACACGGGAATGATGTATACTATTACGACGTACAAAGATATGTATGACTAGATCAAGGAAACAAGACATAGTGAGTTTGTTCTGTGTCCCTAGTTTAGGATCCTAATGGAGGGGATCAAAAGTTGGCTATCCAGTGATAACCCCCAAGGGTAGTTGTATGTAACTTTCAAGGTTTCTAGAGATATCATCCTCTTTCATAACAACATTGTGGCGGTAGGGACTACCAGCAACAACGCATCATCAAAAGAGGAAAACTCTAGATGAGGCTTCACTATCATCAAGCGAGTCGGAGACCCAGCATGACCACAGATCGACCTCCACTTCTTGGGTCTCACGCATACCTGGGTATAGGTCCTAATACCTCAATGTGTGTGCAAAGGTGTAGGTGTCATGTGTGCATAGAACAAACAAATATTTATGACTACGAATGTAATAGATAGATAGACACACAAAAAGCACAGTAACTCAGCAAGAGGTTATATACAAATATGAAAAATATATATATATATAAAAGAGAAAAGGGAACCTTAAACAAAGAAAAAGTCACAATAAAATTGCACACTGACCGAATGGCTGAACTCTCTAACAAAAGTCCCAGTAGAGTCACCATCTGTCGCAACCTACCCTTTGGCGGGAGGGCGAGGCAAAATGTCAAAGGTGTGTCTTCCAAAAAAGAAAACGTGTGGGGATGACGCCACCAACGTTTATTTGAGGAAAATGTTAGAAAAACCAAAAAGAAGGTCTGCAAATTTTGAAAAATAAGGGTTCAGGAGTTGTTTATGCATGGGGAAGGTATTAACACCCCACGTGCTCGTCACAAGGGACGGCAACTTTTGATCGAGTGTGTAAAATATGACTTCAAAATTGTGTATTTTTCATTTTTATATTTTTTTATTTTTTTGGGGTCGACAAGGGTGTTGCGCTAGCTCCTACGTATCCTCAGGTGTGATGAGGAATTCAGACCTATGTAGTTCTTTAAAGTGAGAAAGTTTGTGTGTCAAATTGTTTTTATGCTTTTGAAAGATTCTTTTTTTTAATTAATAAGAATAAAAAAGGGTCGTTAAGGCGTTGGACCTTGAACGATTTCAAGTGACTTTGATGGAGAGAAAATCAGTTATGTGTTGGTTTTATTAACTTTCAATGACTTTAAAAGACAACTTTACAGCGCTAATGATCGGTTAAGATTAAACTTTACAAAAGAAAAAATATTACCGATGATAGAAGGAGGAGATGAATATGCACAAAACAACAAAGGGGACTGATGTGTCATTATTTTCTCCTATTTCTTAACCCTTTTTGTCATCATTTTAATTACTGATTAACCTTAATTGTCAAATTAATTATGCAGTTTTATCATTTGGGCCTATCTGACTAATTTTGTGTTTTTAATTTAACTTCAGGAGAATTATAAGCAATTGGGCTTGGACTTGAAGAGAGCAGACAATTTTATTTAATTAAATCTTATCTTATCTAGATTTTATTTCATCTAGATATTATTTCATCCAATCTTATCTTATCTTATCTAGATTTTATTTCATCTAGATTTTATTTCATCTAGATTTTATTTTATCAAATCTTATCTTATCTTGTCCAGATTTTATTTTATTTATGGGCTTGGACTTAAAACAGATTTGTAAGCTTTGGGGCTGAGAACCTATATAACAGCACCATTATTATTATTATTATTATTATTATTATTATTATTATTATTATTATTATTATTATTATTATTATTATTATTATTGTAACCATTATTACTTATTAAAAACAAAAAAAACATATATTAGTAAAAAAAGTACATAAGAAAAGGAATACAAAGAAAATTTTCTCATAAAGGATATTGTTGGAATTGCACTAAGCTAGAAATAATAAAATTTAATTTCTAGCTTCTCCTTTATTGTATACTTGTATATATAGAGATAACAAAGAGTGTGTTTGGATTAATGTTACAGCTTTTAATAAGTTGTTTGCACATTTTGTGACTCCAAACGTAGAAGTAACTTTTCTATTAGATTGACAAAAATCTTGATTAAGTTCAACATAACTAGCTCCCAAAAACACTAAGAGTGTGTTTGGATAGGGTAATTTTACTAGGTAATGTATTTTTTATAGGGAATTAAATTCTTTTTTTATTAAAAGTAACTGTTTAGATATTTTAGTAAAAGGAATTCAAAATTTTAGAATTTTAAAAGGGATTTTAGTTAGTTGAAAGAATAGAATTTCAAATTCTATCTTCAAGAGAGTGAATTTCAAATTCTCAAAAGCAAGTTCTTTCCGTACTTCAAAGACATGAACGAACTTGAGACACTCTTCAACCGCTTCGATGCGACGGCAAGATCTCAGTCGACGAGCTCGACAGCATGCTCCGATCGAGTTTCATGAAGCAAGTGCGAAAATCTAATTTGATTTTCTGCTTTTTTCTTCTTCTGATTCTTAGTTTTCAATATGAACTCGAACCAAACGGTAGTTCAGACATACAATAAGACAACCTACCTGAACTGCACCACTGATTATTCCGACAATGGAACCTTCGTGTACAACGGCGGAAGCCGTGGTTTCGGCGAAGCATTGACCGTCATTGTTCCGTTGACCATAGTTGGACTGAACTACTTCTTCTCCGACGCCGGCGGTGGTGTGCAGTGCCAGCGCAGCTTGGCCTTCGAGATCGACGTCCAGCGCGGCCTCAGCTTGCCGCCGAGTCTGAACCAGCCGCCATACCAGGAGCCTCCGGGTCCCGACGCCACTCAATCTTCGTCGATCACGGTGGCGCAGTCTCCCAGCAGTGGCACTTTCGCGAGGTGGAGCTCCTCGGCGGAGATGAGGTCGTTTCACTAGCACTGCTACATTCTCACGAGGTGGCGCTTTCACACTGCCACATTCTTTCTTCATTCACTCTGTCTCATTCTCTCAGCCAAACACAGAATTTTAAAAATAAAAGAATTTAAATTGGAGTATTTGAATTTCTCAGAATTTAAAATTCTTTAGAATTTTAAATTGTCTCATCCAAACACACTTTAAGTGCTATCTATTTTTGTCTTTAAGACACTGCTTGGATAATAAAGTGAAACCTTCTTGTAACTTAAAATTAAGATTAAATTATTATTTTGGTTCTTGATTCTTGAAAGTGTAACGCATTGTCACTTTAATCCTTGAATTAAGGAAATTACTAATAATTTCTTGAATTTTTTCTTATATCATCTAAGTCCTTAATCTTTACAATTTATTGTCATTTTGATCCTTAAACATATATTTCAGTGCCACTGTCCAACTAGTGAGTCCTCTTTATTTAATTGAATTCCTTGATATTATCACTTAAGACTAATTTTTATTTTATTTTGGATTAATATGTATTTGATAGATTGTACTTTGAAGTTGCAAACTTGAAAATTTCTTAGTTCTAGAGACTAATGTAATAATGTTATACAGTTTTGTTAACTAAATGATGGTTTACACTAAAATTAACTTATACACTTAATTTTTTATTAAAACCCTTTCATCCATTAAAAAAAAACTAATTGCATATATTTAATTTAACTTTTGAAAAAAGTTCAATTCATTTTTTTATTTTCTTCTCATATAATAAAATTGTTTTTATAAATAAATTTGTTTGAGATGTAACAGCCCTCATAGAGAAATTTATCCAATCTGACGTCGAATGAGCACTTCTTTGGGTTGAATTTCAAGTAGTACTTGTTTATAGGATTGAAGAAATCATGGACTTTACTACCATGTTGTCGACATAGGCTTCCACATTTATGCCCAACATGTTAGTGAGCACTTTATCCATCAATCACTAGTACTTTGCCCTACATTCTTAAGCCAAAATGCATGACTTGATAGTAGTAGTTTGTCGTCTTGGCCATAAATGCCTTTTTTTATATCAAAACAAGGATGCATACAAATTCTGTTGTATCTAGAATAGGCATCCATGAAGCTCAATAGCTCGCACTTGGAGGCTCCATTGACTAGGAAACTTAACCAAGAGGGGGAAGGAAATTGGTTACTGAAAATGTTTTTGCACTTTTTAACGTGTTTTCGAAAACGCTTTCTTAATCCAAGTTGAATGGAAATATGAGATGCTTTTTCAATTAACCTTTTTACTCATAAACCAAATTTTAGGTTCAATTAAAGATACAAAGCAAATTTCATTACCAAGTGTAAAAAACCTTAAGCAAGAAGGTAAAGGAGATGAGGGTTAGAGTAATTTACTCAAAAGCTTTATACTTGTTTGATACAGAGCAACCCAAGCTTGGATCTTTCCACTAATAATTTGAGTTTTACAAACAAACTCACATGCACATGAACACATGCAAACCTCTTGAAAACCTATCAAAGAGACCCATTCTACATGTAAAAGCCATTAGATGATGCAACCTTGAGTAGCCCACTCAAGAAACAAAATTATACTCACAATCTATGGAAAGAATTCACCTGATTAGTGAAAGATATGAAAGATATGAAATTTAATGCACTTCATAATGCAAAATAAGCTTCTCTTTATGATTTCATGGCAAATATCCAATGGTTCTTTGGGTAAGAAAAGGTTTTGCATCGATGGATCAAAAGGGTATTGACACTTTGGATTTCTAAGCATTCTTTCAAAGAAAAAAGAAGTAAAAATATGAGAAAATTGGTGCCACACATGAGACCCTTCAAAAATATCATTTTTATAGCCACAAAACATAAATAATCAATTATTCGATAGAGATAATCAATTTATTTGTTCTTCGCATCACCTGGGCAACATGAAGAACACATAAGCAATTATATTATCATTTAATCGATTAAGTGCAATAGCAAAAATAGCTTTAGACCCACATAATCAATTATTCACTTACAATAATCGATAATTGTGAGCATTTCTCAAATAATTGATTTTTTTTATGTAGAGATGAAAACCTTAAGTATTTCTAAAGAAGTTTCAAATGGTTTCATTTCAAACCAAAATATAATCATGGATCAATACCATGATAACTATATGAGTAAGCTGAAATGCATTTCCTAGTATCAAATGCATGATCACACACATTCAAGCATAGTAAAGAATTAAACAAACATCCTACTTATGATTAAAGTTTATCACTATGGAGCTTATTACAAATACACATCATCAACACTTAGATACATAACAGTGAAGCCTTCCTTCATGTTCTACAAAGTCGATGCACATCCTTTACTTACTGTTCATATTTTTCCACCATTACCACATTAGCTAACCACATTGAGTATTGGATTTCCCTTATGTGGTTTACCGCCAACAATTTTTGTGTTTCTACTATTAAGAATTCTCTTTTTTGGTGCTGAATTTCCTCCTTCTTTGGGTGAATGTCTTCTCTTTTTTGTGTCAAGTGCTAATTTATGGCATAAAAAATGCAAGTCGATTATAGGCATGTTTGCAATGCTCCATGTGAACACAGGTTGCCCTTTAAGAGATCAACCAGTGCATATTCAACATCTAGTGTCAGATTGATGCCAATTTTTGTAGTCTTCCCTTTACTAATGACAATATCCTTTATTTGTTTTGTCGGCTAAGGCCTTTGGTCATCAAACCCCTCCTAGGGGTCAAGGTCTAGAAGGTTCACTTAGTGACTCAGGCCTGGGGAACTCAACTTCCTCCTATCTCTCATGCTTTCCTAAAAAATTTTCTAGGCAACTCCTAATCTACCCTAATTACTTTGATTGTTCAATCTTCAGCAGGACATTTTAGCTTCAAATGAGGCATAGATGATAAGTGCCATATTTTAGTTATTTTTGGGATTAAAATGTTAGAACTTATCTTTTGATTGTAATATTTTTCTTATAAACTTCCCTTAATTCTAGTTATTTTATATATTGCACATTTATTAATGTTTCGATTTAAATATGGAAGATTCATCCATGCATTCCTTATGTTTTGAAGGTTGTTTGTAGATCCAGAAACCAAGCCAAAGATGAAGGGCAAAAGAGTAATTTTTGCAATATTTCAGAGCACCATTCGCCCAGGCTAGTAACCAACTTGCCTGGGCTAGTGAAGTTTCTTCAACCTTAAGCATTTGACTCGTCTGGGTGAGTACAACTTGCCTGGGTGAGTGGAATGTCTTCAGCCTTAAGCAACCAACTCGTCTGGGCGAGTACAGCTCGCCTAGGGGAGTTGGTTTGACACCTTTTCGCTCATTTTCTTTAAAAGCCATGCAAACCAACAGCAACAAGGTGTGGGTGCAAAAACTAAGAAGGATTGGATGTAATCTTTGTATCCTTATGTATTTCTTTTGATATTTTATGTATGTATGAATCTTTTCTACTCATTATTGGTGATTTCATTCTGTTTGTAATGCTTGATTCTATTTGACTGGAAAGTACTCTTAGAATTTGAACTAAATGAATTTACTCTTTACGTTAGGTTGCTAGGAATAAAGCATGACGTTTTGATTACAAATAACACGAGATTATGATTGTAATGCTGGGATATTTATTTAATATATGAGGAATCAATATTTGGTTAATATTCTTAGGATTGTCGAATGTGAGGAATCGAGTTGGGGAGATTTAATGTGTGCATGAGTGATGTTAGAAAATGATTCATATGTATTAATATTATTTGGATACTGAGGGTATGAATGATGAAATCCAATCCTACGTTTTTCTTGGATTAATTAAATCCTTTTTAATTATTTTTGTAATTTTAAATATTTCTGACAAATTAATTTCGTTGTTTCTGTTATTTCCGCTATTCTGTGACTTTCATTATTTTCGTTTAACCCATGATATTTCGATTGAAGTTGTTGTATATAACTATTGAACTATTTACTTTTATCTGGAGTATGTTCAATGATGGTTTTAGTAGACTCCTTAACCCCGAACGTGGTTAAAAGTTCGACGTGACCACGGACTACAACTTGTTCCCCCACAAAGTCAATCAAGACTCCATCAAAATAGTTGCAAAATGTCAATATGTATTTGCAATCCCACAAATGATTCCCAAAATATTACATTGGTCGAGCTCCTTTGATCTACTAAGATCCTCTTGACATTGCAGCTCATAATTATGATTGAAATAACAATTGAATCATCATTGTGAGGCATTATGCTTTTACAATCCTAGTCAGAAAAGTTGATAAAGTACCTGAAACACACTAGAAGGGGGGGTGAATATTGTGATGGATAAAAACTTTGTCTTTTAAAAACTTTGAAAGCTTTTCTTAAACAGATATCAATGGACGATAGGTTTCATCCAAGGGGTTCAAAATCACTTTGTACTTAAAAACTAGTTCACAAAACTTGGACACAATAATGTAGAAGTAAATTATAGGAAAAAAACTAGTTATATAGAAGTAGTAAACAAAACACAAAGATTTTATATTGGTTCACCTTAAAACTTGAAGGGTTCCACTAATCAAATATTTGATTACAACCAAGTATTCTCTATGCCACTTCTAGCTATAATGAGTACTCTCTAGGCCACTCCTGACACCACCCTTAATCTCCCCTTAAGATTAAGACACAAGTATTTTTTGTCACTAAGTCACTCTTGGCTTTCACAAATAATATATGTTTGATAGAAAATATACTCTAATAACTCAAAGAGTGTTTACACAATAAGCTCAAATACAATGAAACTTACTAGCTTAGTAGAGCTAAGGTTCACTTATTTCGGTCAAGTATCTTTCGTCCAACTAAACTGATAGTGTTACAACACTTTGTTCATTTTTTACTCAAATGATTGTCTAGTGGTTCGACCTCTTTATCACAAACATCTTCAAGTTTTATATAGACTTCAGAGCTTTGATCCATTGAGAGATCCCAGTTAGCCATTGTCTAATAGCTTAAGCGCTTTACATGAGGCACATTATTGTGCAAAGCATAAGTGGGGGGACCACAAACATCTTATGTATCAAATCTTCATAGAAGTACAACTTGCCAGTGTCGCCTTGTGCTCAAAGATGACATTTGGCATACAATTCAAATACAATGTTAAAAACATAGAACAAAAGGAATTAAGAATGTCAAGACAAGACAATTTAAAACTTCCCTTTTGTGCACTATGGCATGAATTGCTTACTGAATCATGAATGTTACTTTCAGATTATTACTTTTAGTACTTGAGAATCAAGTAATTATTCTACTTCCTTTGGACTATGAGCCAAGTGCTAAAGCACTTGTCTTCTTAGGACTGGATGTTGAGGTAGTATTGTCCAATGACTGATTCTTTAGCCATCATCTAAAGCCTTTCTATTCATGCTTTCTACTTGTATCTCATAGAGATAGATAAACCTGTAGCTTAAGCATAAAAGCTAAACACATAAAATTTATACTTTGTTAACATCAAAACCTTAGGGATTTAATTATTTGGTACAATCCAATATGACTTGGACACAACGAGACTTTATAGTTGACGATTGCCCAAGAGGCACTTAAATGCGTCAAGATAGCATCAGGATACCCTTGAGCCATCGGGTATCATTGATACTCTACATGTGCCTAAGGCAATAACTATCGCCCTTTCTATTCCATGCAACCCTCAATTTGGGGTAATCCCATTTTTGTTTTGGCTTTGAGTTGAATGACCCTACTTCTCTATCACTATCCCCAACCTCCCTCTTTTTCTCAATGAACTTTTCTACCTTTATGTGGCAAGTCACCTAGACCTTATCCCCACCATCGACTTGGCTCTTTTGTGGACCAAGGACTCCTTAAGCTGACTCGCCTCTAGTCCTTGACAAATGCAATGACAAACATTTCATTAGGGTCCAACACTCTAACAATGATGTTGTTGAACTTATTCAAGTACTCCTTTAGTGTTTCATCGGGGTATTGCTTTATGTCGAACAAGTCAATAACCTTTGGAGGTTTTCACTTGTAGACCATAAATTGGGTGAGGAAAATCTTGGAGAAGTCATCAAAAGAATGGATAGAGTGGTTAGGAAGTCTATTGAACCAGTCCAATGTTGTTGCCGCCACACTGCCAACAAACATCTTGCATTTGATCATGTTGGACACACTATTATCAACACTGGGCACTGTTAGTCGATGAATACGACTAACTTTTGTGTATAAAACCTGTGTAAATTGTATCAAACTCCTCCAATTTATGGTTAGTTTGCAGTGTTGTAATTACTTTTTGTTAAAGATAGGTAATACATACTTAGTATTCACATTTTGTGTGTTTAATAATCATTTCCTCTCAATTTCAGGTTAATTATGCAAGTTTGTGAAGTGATGATTTTCATCCTCTCGCTAAGCCAATCTTCTGGCTTAGCGAGCCATCCGCTGAACGCAACACTCCTCGACTGAGCGCAAGGAAGAATCTGGAAAGAATGATGAGTTGTGCATTTGCGCTGAGCGAAGGGTCATCCCGCTAAGCGCACCGCTTCATTCCATCCGCTGAGCGAGAAAAGCACGCGCTAAGCCGAAATCCACTAATGTGCGCTGAGCGGTCCATAGTCACGCTAAGTGCGCTAGCACAAACAAAGTCACCTATTTAAGCCTGAAATCAGATTTTGGAGAGGATTTTGGCCATTTTTCTCAAAGAGCTTCTGCATGTGAGAGATTCTAGAGAGAGAAAGGTCTGAATCCAGAGAGTTTTGAGAGCTTTTGCTGTGCGAAGACCTGCAGAGAACTGAGCGAGAAGAGGAAGTCATCCTGAGAGCATAAGATGAGTCTATGAGTGATTGTGAGGTTCTAGAGGTGGAGGAGACATCCCCACTACTTGTATTTCTTCAATCCTTCATTTTTCTCTTCTCTTTGTTGTAAAGGAAGCTTCCCAATTATGGAGAGCTAAATCCTCTGTTGGTTCTTCCTTATAGGTACTTGACATAAATACTTGTATATCTATTTAATGATGTTTTATGTGTTCTCTGTGCTATCAGTACGTCATTTCAGTGTGCTTTATCCTTGATCACGTAGATGCATGATTTGTTAGGATCATTTAATAGTGGAAACTGGTCTGATTCTTAGAGCTTGATAGGACAAGGCTAGTTTATCGTATTATCACGAGGGATTGGGGTACGATAACCTAGTTGTTTGTATGTTTGTCTTAATGCGGTTCTGGTCAAGTTTAGTCCAACAAGAGGAATCTAAAGACGATGCTTGATCAGGATTAGGCTAGACTATCATGAGGAATCAGGGTTTAGCATTTCATGAGACACCATAGAACACATGAGCATTGTTAAGTAGAGAATATCCTTTTAACATCAGGCACCTAATAGGAATACCAACGTGTTGTCTACTTGTCTTTACACATCATTACTCATGTGATTTTCCTTTTAATAGTTAGTTTACATACTTGTGCATAGTTGACACATCTCTTTTCATACTAGACACCTATTCACTGAATATAGCTTTACCAAGTAACACAAGTTCCCCGAGAGTTCAATACTCAATTCTTACCGTTTTATACTACTTGTGCGATCCGGTGCACTTACCGAGTTCGAATAGGCACGAAACATCTTGAAGTGGTCATTTTGATCCTGGGTGTTTTTGCAAGGTTCCTACTTTGGAACGATGTAATGTAGGGGTATGAATTCCACATCTATATGTTGATTGAAGGCTCATCCTTGTGGTTTAATTTTTTTTTATCATCACCACATGAAAAGATAGCACCTGAAATCATTAGGCAAAAAAGGACCTTTACAATCTATTTCAGGATCAAAGGGTTGTAAATCACCTGGATTGCCCCTAGTCATGCACTATATGCAGCAAATAATGTGTTTCTCAACAAGCACCTAACAAGGGGGTAAAATTACAGCTATACTCAAACGATATCCAAATAAGCTGAAATTTTGTGAGGAACACCCTAAAATCATGAAAATATAGCACAAAAAATTTCAAACAAAAATTCAAAGTCTAACTATGAAAACTACCTAAGCAAAGTTTAGAAAAATAAGACAAAATTACTTGAAAAATAAAAAAAAAACTTAGTAAACGGCTGATTTTTGGTGTTTGGGAGACCCCAACCAGCTAAAGCGGGTTTCCATAGTATGGGGAATTTTTTTCTACCCCAAATGCATATATAATAATAGTCATTCTGACACCCGAAGCAAAAGTTATGGCCGTTTTAAGTTTTGCTAAAAACAAGTTCCCAAAATTTTTGTCTCTCTCAAATACTGTCACACTAAGTGCTCCTAGTATTTTTCACACAAAATATGGATCAAAAGAAGCTACCACACAAAAAATCTGCCAAAAATAACAACTTTAACTATCAAAACAAAAATTGCTAATTAAATTGCAAAATCAGTCGCTAATTCCAGTCGTTAATCACTGTTCACAGCAAAACACAAGGCTGAATCAATTGCTGAAACAATCTCTAAAAACAGTTGCTAAACAGGGGACACGACTGAAATGCAAAACAGAACGCTACACAAAACAAGACAACTAAACACTATTATGAACCTTTGACCCACTGCTCCTCGGCAACAACGCCAAATTTGATCGAGGTCGTACCCGAATCAAATAAACATTAAAAATACAGTATCTAGGAAGTGATCATAGATCATCTCCCAACGAGCAATGGCCAACCAAATGTTCATAACAGATAGTAAGAAAACAGTAACGAATTGGGGGGGATTGTTTATTTTTGTAAATTAAACAGCGAACAAATTTTAATTAGAAAATAACAGAATTAAGACATGTTGTTTCCCCTTGATTTACAAGCAAGTCTCTTATCCTAGGTTACGAGGATTTATCCTTCATCAGTTCAACCACTTAATCCAACCCTAAATTAAATTACTAAGCGAAATTTAATATAAGGCTGTCATTATGTGATTAAGCAACACATACACCAATTAATTATGAACGAAACTGATCATTAAGCATGAACGTAAATTAAGCGCAAAGACAATTAATCAAGCACTAAGCATGCATGGATTAATAGCAACAAATATAGAGTAATTGGTGAAGAGGAAAAACTGATCAACATTCAATAGTAATAATAAAACCTCAAAGAGAGTTGTGCTTGATCCTCAAGAGAAAACAACGCTGGAGACTTAGCCTTCCATTAATTAGTAGAAAACGAAATTGTAATAGAAAACGAAGAAAACTAAAATTATTCTCCTCTCTCCAACGAAAGGGGAGCCTAAAACTAAAACCTTTGTGCTGTTATATAGGTTCTCAGCCCAGCCCCAAAGCTTACAAATCTGTTTTAAGTCCAAACCCGTAAATAAAATAAAATCTGGACAAGATAAGATAAGATACTTATTTAATTAATATTAATGTAATGACATGATTGTATAACTAACTTCATTTTTTTGTTATGTTAAGGTTTAAGTTTTTTCAAATATAAGATATAAAATTTTTATGTTTTATATTATTTAGTCATTTGAATTTAATTAGTTGCATGGAAGATTCATTTTTATATTATATAAAATCTAAGAACTTAAAATATATTAAATCCTCTTCAATAATAGACTTAAATATATTTTTTTTCGTGTAATTTAGTATTTTTTTAATTTTGTCTATGTAATTTTTTGTTTTGTTTTAATCATTGTAAAATGTATTTTTTTTCTTAAAGTGTTTTAGATAATATTTTGAACAATAAAAAAATAATTTGAACAGTAAAAAATAGATTTTTGATGAAAAAAAACATATTTTTATAAAGACAAAACAAAAAAAATGAAAAAATGAAAATAAAAAAAACACTAAATTGCAATGGCTAAAAATGTATTTAAGCTTTAATAACATGCACTACATTACATGGCTTAAATACATTTCCGCATGGCTTAAATACATTTCCGCAATCTTGATTTTTTTGTTTTTCATACCTATAATTTTTTTTTGTTTTAATCTTTACAAAATGATTATTTTACTTTTCGTTCTTAAAATATTTAATATAACGTAAATAATCATTGTTCAAAATATTTTTTTTATTATTCAAAGTGTTATAAAAATATTGTAAGAAGAAAAAACAAAATAAATATATTTTACCAGAATTAAAATAATTTATTTTTTCAAGGACGAAAATAAAAAATATTAAATTATAGGAAAAAATATATTAAAAACTTATTAAATTAACAATTCAAAATATTAATGCTCGTATATTGTTAGAGTTGCGGTTTCACTGATGACCCGGAGGCCCAAGTCCGTTTATCAAACTCTATGTGTGAGTAGCATGTTCCAACAACTCAGCTTTTTCAGAACAGCCATTACTACCACTGTTCGCTATGAAAGATGACAAACAGGCTCCAGTTCCTGCTTCTACAACCGAAGGACAACCTATACGATGTAAAGGTGCTTCAAACTTTATCCAAATATGTTTTATTATTTTTATTTATAATTAGTACTTCTTAGTGTTATTTCAGTTTTGACTCACATGAGTGTGTGTGGTTTATTTTTGTTGCAAAACTGTAGCGGCGGTTTCTAGAAGAGCTGGTGAGCCGTTGGTTATTGAGGACATCATTGTGGCGCCGCCAAAGCCTCGTGAGGCTCGGATTCGTATTATTTGTTCCTCTCTCTGCCACAGCGACATCACACTTCGGAACCTTCAGGTTTATTATTATTATTAATTGAAACTTGAAGAAAGAGCAGTGATAGTATCAGTTACATTTTAAAGGCTTGTGAAAGAAAATGAAAATAATTATATATATTGTAGGATAATTTAAAAATAAAAAATATGTATATCAAAGAGAATAATTGTCTTATTAATAGTTATAGATTATTAGTTTAAAGAAAGATACTTCATGTTCTATATGTATTTTTAAAAGAAAAAGAAAAAACAATTAAAGAAAGTAATGGTAATAACAACCACATTTTGAAGGTTTATGAAGAAAATAAAAATAATTATATATATTGAAAGATCATTTAAAAACAAAAAATATGTATATCAAACGAAATAATTATTTTTATTAATAGTTAAAGATTATTATTGGAAAACATTGCATATGCAAAGAGGCTGTTTTCGGATTTGAACCCATGATCAACAAGTTAACAAGGCACAACTTTACCGCTGCACCAGAGCTCGCCCTTGTTATTGAGAACAACTAAAAAGAGTAAAAGTAAAATAGTAGGTAATCTAGAGAGTAGTTAGAAGATAAAGTAGTCTATTAAAAAGTGGAAATCATAAAAGAATATTTCCTTTATTATATATTTTTGGGCATCAATCTTTTATTATTCTTACTTTTGTTTTCATGTGATTTTATAGTAATAACTTTTGAATGGCTTTTAAAGATGTCTTTTTTCTATGTTTTGAAGGACCCTCCTGCCATTTTCCCAAGGATTCTAGGTCATGAGGCAACTGGGTGAGTTTTTGCATTTTTGTTATTTTTAGAATGGTTTTATTTACTGAAAACTTATCTTATTCCCCACAAAATGCAGAATTACAAATAGGATCTTTCTGCATTAATATAAACTATTTGAACATTGCAATCTTTTTTACCATTTGAGCATTAATTCTGGGACATCTATTATGTAGGTGTTCGGTAATAGATTAATTCTGGGACATCATTTTTTTTTTTTTTTACAAAACCTCTATTTGTAAAAATAAATGATTATTTCTTCAAAAATAGCTAAACTAAATGCGCACAGTGAAAGATTTTAAATTCCAGTTGTGGTTGTGAGTTGATGGGGCCAATTGCAGCCTGATATGGTTGTAGCAACAGTAAACAGCGCAACCAAGTTGTTGCTATTGCATCATGTGATCCGTAATGTAAAAGCATTAATTTGAGTTCACTGAATTTTTATTATGGACCTTGAGAAGTGGTTTCTATTCCTACTTTTGGTACCTGTTTATTTGATTGCTTGTAAATAGACTTTCTTGGTTACTTGTGGTATAATTTTTAAGAGTCATCTCTAGTTTGTTGTGGTAAAATCGCTTATAAATAGATAGCGTAATTCTCGAGAGTTTTTTTCTTTTTATCCGTTTGAATTGAACACGGTACCAGAGATTACAACACTCAAATACCCTGCTCAACTAATTGAGCTAGACCTCCTTGGTATTCTCAAGAAGAGTTAATTGTATAAATCCAATTTTCAGATTGAATAACTGGGACTGATTTTGATGTCTAATCTGCAAGCATTTTGATGATTCAAAAGAGTAATTCTGTGACTACATGTGTTTTTTCACTTGTCTTATCTTATGTTGGCTTTAAGGTATTTGCTTCCTTGTGCGTCCACTAATTTCTTCTGCATATTCAAACATTGAAGAGCATGGCAGTTGTTGATGTGTTTCAACCTATTTTTAAGAGTCGTCTCTGGTTTTGTGGTAAAATCGCTTTTAAATAGATAGCCTGATTCTCAAGAAGAGTTAATTGTATAAATCCAATTCTCAGATTGAATAACTGCGACTGATTTTGATGTCTAATCTGTGCAAGCATTTTGATGATTCAACAAGAGTAATTCTGTGACTTCATATGTTTCTTCACTTGTCTTATCTTGTGTTAGTTGTAAAGTATTCGTTTCCTTGTGTGTCCACTGAGACAACACAAAACCTTATAAGGCTCAGGTTTATGAGTCTTTTTCTCACTTATATGTGTTTAACCTTTCCATTCCTACCCAATGTGAGACTTCACCTCACACTTGTAGTCCAACACAAACATTGAAAAGTATGACAGCTGTTGATGTGTTTCAACCAATTTTTATCCTTTCATGTGATTACAGGGTTGTGGAAAGTGTTGGGAAGGATGTAACTGAAGTTACAAAAGGTGATGTGGTAATTCCAGTTATCCTACCAGAATGTGGGGAGTGCATAGATTGCAAATCAACCAAGAGCAACCGGTGCACTAATTTTCCTTTCAAGGTGTCTCCTTGGATGCCTCGAGATGGCACCACAAGATTCACTGGCCAAAATGGAGAGATCATATACCATTTCTTGTTTATTTCAAGTTTCAGTGAGTACACTGTGGTGGACATTGCTAATCTGATAAAGATTGATCCAGAAATTCCTCCTGACAGAGCATGCCTTCTCGGATGTGGTGTTTCAACAGGCAATTTCTTAACAAGTTTCATTTATTATTTAATAATTTTCACCATAATTTCGCCTTTTCTAATGATTTTTAACCAATAATAGAGACTATTTGAAATAGTGTTACTAACATTCTTCTTTATTCTAAACTGAATTGATATTGATATTTAGTACAACATACAGTTTATATGATTTTTAACAAACCAATCAGATGATGTTTCGAGTTAACGAGGGAGAGAGAATATTTATTTAATGAAAAAGAGAGAAAAGATTGACCTATCAATTGATTGTTCAAATTTTCATATTCATACCATTAAGTAGTAACCTTATATTACAAGATAACAACATTCATTTGATTCAATGTTTTGAAATCTTGATAAATTCTTCATCTTCTAGGGGTAGGTGCTGCTTGGAGAACTGCAGGTGTGGAACCCGGGTCAACAGTAGCTATTTTTGGGTTGGGATCTATTGGATTAGCTGTATGGACTCTTTGAACATGGTTTTGTTTTATTTGTGACTTTGGGTATCTGTATATGAAAATGCTTATTACAATTCATTGGCTTCCTAGGTTGCAGAGGGAGCTAGACTTTGTGGAGCAACTAGGATTATAGGTGTGGACATCAACCCAGAAAAGTTTGAAATTGGTAATGCACTGTTTGTTTAACAACATAATATCAACCCTTTATATAATAAATTGTTAGATGTGCTCCTACTACTAAGGTATAAAGCAGAAAGTGGTGGAAGGGTGTTAAGGATATCTTTCTATTTTCCAGTATTACATTTCTCTCTTTCCGAAACTGGTATCAGATGCCTGTCAGAACAAGCAAGCCTACTAGAATAGGCGAGAACCAAGATAGGCTATAGGCTTTGATACCATGTTAGATTTCAGCTTAAAATCAATTGACACTAAGAGAAATTGTCCAACAGATATATAAGTTGTGCCCTGAGAATTAAGGCAGGTGATGTGAGACTTCCTAACTGAGGGAAATTCTGGTTTTGTGAATAGGATATGACTCATCTGATTCCTTTTTCTATCATATATATTTTAAATTTCTTTTGATGCGTGAATTCTTAATTTTATTTCATGGTTTTGTTCTTCACTTCTAATCAGGAAAGAAGTTTGGAGTCACAGACTTTGTCAATGCTGGAGAATGTGGGGGCAAACCTGTTGGCCAGGTCTAGCCTCTTGAGGGCATCAATCGTAATCTTATTTTTGTTGAAATTCCCCTCTTGTTGCCAAGGGAAGCAGAAACAAATTTTTCTCTTTGCATGAGATAAAATGAAAAGATTAAAAGAATCTATGAAGCATGGACATCTCTCTTGTTCAAAGTGTCCGTGTTGGACACGTTTCCAACACCGACACATCTCGACACTTGTTCGACACTTCTTATGAATTTTTCAATTTAAAAATGACTTTTTGTTGGCTTGAACACTTAAGTGGATACCTTTACACAACTCAAACACTTGAAAAAATATAGAATGTTGGTTTAAAAAGATAAATATACCATCAATTTAAATATTTTATTATGTTACTCATTTTATTTCATTAGTGTCCCTCTTTGTGTGTGTTTGAGGTGTCCCTGTGTCTTATATTTTAAACATCAGCTGTGTCGAAGGGTCCGTGTTCCTGTCGTGTCCATGCTTCATAGAAAAGAATTTTGTAAATATTGTACTATATTCATGAGTTCACTGTCTTTACTATTTGTCCGCCAAACTATATTCAAATGTGGCTGCTGAGCAGGTTATCATAGAGATAACTGATGGGGGAGCGGATTATTGCTTTGAATGTGTTGGTATGGCATCATTGGTGCATGAAGCATATGCTTCTTGTAGAAAGGTACATGCTACTCCATCAAAAGTTCCCAAACGCATCCCTCATAGTCATATATAGGCAGACAATGATAGTGTGACTAAATGTATAAATAAATTACCAACAACAGTTGGCACAAGTGATAGCGGCTTGTGTCCTTTAATCAAGGGATCTAGGGTTTGAATTCTAGTTGGACCTTGGGTATGGAATAAATTGTGTTAGGATGAAAATATCTATCTTGTATGCGCTCGAGGTCCTCGACGAAGACTAGTTACAGCTTTCGGCGGAAGTTACTTCATACCATACCAATACCATGTAAACAAAAAAGAATCTATAAATAAGTATGGTTTTGACCAATCGCCACTTCACAAAGCTTGAAAGGCCACTAAAAGTTGTGAAGTCTTAATTTGGGCTAACTAAATTGAAATTCCATATACTTTATGAATAGAAAAAGACTCTTTGGTTAAATAGAAATAGGCTAGATTGAACTTGCCAATAATATGAGCTACACAAATCAATAGGTCATGAAAGCATAAGTTGAAAGCTGATGATTTTGCCTTCAGGGTTGGGGAAAAACAATTGTTTTAGGAGTGGACAAGCCCGGAGCTAGGATAAACCTCAGTTCTTACGAGGTCCTTCATGATGGAAAGAGCCTCATGGGATCCTTATTTGGAGGTCTCAAACCCAAGTCTCATGTACCCATTCTCCTTAAACGTTACATGGACAAGGTAAAGTATGCAATTGATTTTATTTTCATTTTTAACTATGCTGTCTGTCCCATCAACAATGATATATATATATATATATATATATATATATATATATATATATATATATATATATATATATATATATAATTAGTAATGACAAAATGAAATATTAAATCATTTGTGACAATTCTATTCTATTAACTTTTGCCCCATAAATCAATAGGAATTGCAGTTGGATAAATTTGTCACTCATGAGGTGGAGTTTAAGGACATCAATAAAGCTTTTGATTTATTGAGTAAAGGAGAGTGTCTTCGATGTGTGATTTGGATGGATAAATGAGTACATTGTTATGTATTCCTAGTCCTTGAATCATGATTTGCAACATGAAAAAGTTGAAGTGTGCTTTTTCCCTTTCGTATTTGATTAAAACTTATTCAATAAAGCAGAGCTGCTATCGTATTGCACTGCAAATGCACTTGAAGCCAGTAAAATAATTAATAGGGGAGATAATAGTGGTCCTTGTTGCTCCAAAGTGTTTTAGTCTGTATAATCCAGAAACAGCATCATTTGGTATTTCCCATTCTATGGTAGCTAAACCATGCAAGGAACTATTATCTACTTTCCACCTGAAAAACAAGCTTAAATCATCATCATCGTATACAGAAATCCATCTTTCCTCTTGAAGCCTCTCCACCACTGCAAATGTGCCTTCTGTCAGAAGGTCATATCTTGGATTGGAACTCCAGAATGTAGCCTTGGTGTATCTCCCTTTGTAAAATAGCCTCTTTTTGGTAAGGCTTTGTCTTACTTGAGTAAGAAGCTGATTTGTACAGATGAGAGATCAAGTGGAGAAGGACCTTTTATAGTGATGTTCTCTCCTTTAGCCATTGCCTGTGCTAGTTTCTTGAATTCTTGGATGTATGCTGATAATGTGAGGACCATACAGTGTTGAAGCAGCCTGCAAATCATATTATTACTTATTAGTAATAATTTAGATATAGTTTGTCTCGAAGGTAAAGCCTAAAAGCTATGGTAGCATGTGCTGCTTGCTTATGCCAGATACAAGTATGGTATAATGTCAGGGTCATAAAGAACACAAGTGCATGTTTGCATATGATTAATTTTGGGAAATAATTGTTGTTTTTCCTAAAACTCTTTGATTTATTTCTTCATAATAAACTGAAGCAAACACATTAAATTAATCCAAGCTTTGATAAATTAGACATTGGCTTATTTTAAGTTAGCTCCTTGCCACTCTTGAAGTTAGATTTCCTGAACATCAATTGCTTCTGTCAAACATGGATATCTAATACCAACTCTGGTCCTGTCAAGGTTTCTAAAACCAGACTGGATTGGCCAGTTCGATTGGTTGAACTGGGAATCGAACTGTTGTCCGGTCTAGATGGGCCCTGAAACCAGACACTAAAAGAACTGCTTAAAAAACCATTAAACAGGTATAAAACCGTCAAAATCGGTGGTTCACCGGTTCTCCAAGTGAAAAAAAAAATAAAAATACTGTTGTGTGAAAGAGAACACGCTATCCAAAGCCGTGTAATTGCAGTATGTACCTATCTAAGTGAAAGTGAGAGCACTCTGAATAATAGCTATGTGAACATGTAAAGGTAAAGTCATAAAAAGCGTGTCTCTCATACTCTGCAGACTAAAAAGATGCAATGAAAAATAGTGTGATTAAAATTTACTAATAAAAAATAAAACTTATTAAATAAAAATGAAATACATTAATTTTTTAATGTATTAAATTAAATATTATAATAATTGAGACCAGTATTATATTAAGTATTTGTCAGTCCTGCTATAACCACATATGTTTCATCATCGAATTCTCCATCGTTGCTAGATATTAATGTCTCCTTCACTGCCTCCCTTAGCCTTCTTCCAGCCATTGTTATAAACTCTGTATAATAATCAGGGTTAGAGCATGTGATTGTGTTTCATTATGTACTTAACAATTATGTAGATCATCATGAAGCCTTTAATCATATAAAAGAGCAAGGCCATGTTTAGATATACTTTTTTTTTTTTAACTTTAAGTACTTATAGGAGAAAAAAATAAAAAGAAAATAAATAAAATAAGCTTCTCCCATATGCTAAAATTAGTTTATGCATGAGTTAAAATTAGCTTTAGGAGAAACTAAAACAAGAGAAATTCTACAAATTATCTTTTGTATAAGCTAATTCTAGCTTATGGGATAAAAACAATTTCTCCTTTTTTCTATTTTCTTTTCTTTAAGTGTTACCTATTCAATTCAAGATTTGGCAACGGAAAGATTACAAACCTCCTGGTACGGAAAGAATGATAAACTTTCCCAATCTTATGATTTGGATTGGAAGAATTGCTGGCTGTAGCAACATCCAAAACATAATTATTGATCAGTACATTGTTATGGAGATTGTTATCTTTTAAGATAGCAGACAAGAACTTAAATGTAGTCTTACCGCCCAAGGATAAGGAAAAAACATTTCACCGGTGCTCAACAGAACTGGCTTTGGTTTTTGGCAGTGCTCTTGATGTTGACTTGGTTCTTTCAGAAAATCCCTCACATTCTTCCAGAATGGATTAATCTGCACAATTGGATCTTAGTTAATAGGCTTAAATAACTTTTAGGTCCATGATATATATACCAGATGTTTGCTTTGAGACCTGATAAATTGTTTCGTTGTTGAGTCTTTGATATAATAAAAGTTTTGTTTTGAGTTCCTACGGTATATTAAGTCATAATGTGACATCATCCCAACAATCGTTGAGATAGTGTCACATCATCACTTAATTATGACAAAGACTCAAAACAAAATTTTTAATATATTAAGGACTTATAATAATAATAAAAAAATTATCAACGACTCAAAACAAAAATTTAGTATATACTAAAGATCTCAAATATATTTAAGCCTAGTTATAACACATAGGTAAAAGAATAAGTAAGAACATGATATAAACACTCTCAAGGAAGTGTACTTGAAATTCCATCTTAGGTTAATTAATTGAACCTAAACGAGGATTCTAAGAGCTGACTAATTCTACCTGAAAGGTGAGTTAACGTATGTTTCTTACTAAAGTGAATACAGAGACCCAACAACCACATGAATATAGTTAAATGTTTCATTTTCATATATTTTAAAAATATATACAATGTCAATTGATGTATATTATCAAAGTAATTATATAATTTTAGGTTAATATGAAGTTTTGTAGATATGAGTTTTTAAAGTTGTTTAATTATGTAAGAGTTGTTTTAACTTGCATTGGTCTCAACCTTTTAAATACACACAAAGCCCTCTCATGATACACATGGTTGTAGTCAATCTTCCCTGACAGTTCCTCTGAAGTAGACTCAAACAGTTCCACAACAGTTTTGAATTGCCTTTCACCTATGATTTTTGTGCTTAATATTTCATCTGGGTACCTGCTCCTTGCAAAATTATAAGCACATCCTTTTCTACAAGCATAGGAAACAGCAAGAAATCACATACATAACATGGGATACATATAATACAATACAATACATACATTGAGATATTAAAAAAGTTTAAAAAATAATACAATATATAAGAACAGTTTAAAACAAGATGCTAAAGTTTAAACATTAAATAAAAATTTTAAATCACGGGAGAAAGTTCATATTTTGAAAATCAGGCATGACACAAGATGCTACTGTTTACCAAATTATTGTTGTATTTCAATTTGTATTGATATAAAAAATTTATATAATAAAAGTAAAAGAAATTATATAATGAGTAAATAGTATATGTACTTTGTCATTCAATCATAAATTGTAGTAGTATATGATTATAAGTTTATAATTTTTTACAATAATCATCTTAAGAGTCTACTTATTAGGATTAGACAAGTTCTACCAACTAATTTCTGTTAGCTTAGTTGTTAACTTTTTATTTTTGGTTAGTTTTATAGTTAGTTACAACTAACTCTAGTTTAGTTTGTGTATGTAGCTAATCTTGTAAACATTCAGTTGTATGTAAGAGAAGATCATCCCAGAAACTAAGTTTTTTCTCCAATTTCTATTAGAGTTTCTTTCATGGTATCATCCCTGTATATGAAGCTATCTTCGTTCATCATTCTTCCGCTTTTCTGTATCTAAGATTTAGTTTCCTTTTTCGATCCTTCTCGTCTTCTTCTTTTTGATCAACCATGGTTGTTAACAATTAGCATTCAACTTCCGACCACCTTGTCAACCCTGCCAATCCCTATTTTCTTCATCCCGGAGAGAATCCCGTTGTTATTCTTGTTTCGCCACTGTTGACCGAAAGCAACTTTCATCAATTGGAACGTGATATGATTGCGGCGCTTGAATCCAAGAACAAAGAGCATTTCCTCTTTGGCACACTTCCCTGTCCTCCATCAACAGATCCAATGCATGAAGCTTGGAGGTGTTGCAATCGCATGGTGATGCCATGGCTCACTCGTTCGATGAGTCCTTCGATCAAGCAATCTATGATGTGGATGGATTCAACATTTGAAATCTGGAAAGATCTCAGGGATTGTTTTTCGCATTCTGACAAGTTTTGCATTGCTGATCTTCAAGATCAATTCCAGAGTTGTAAGCAAGGTGATTCTAGCATTTTTTAGTACGTCTGTAGATTCTATGGAAAGAACTAGAACTGTATCAATGTTTTTTGCTATGTACATGTTCTAGTATCTGTTCCTATGGGCTCATTCCTAAACTTAAGAAAGAACGTGAAAATGACTGTGCAATTTGTTTTTTGTGTGGTCTTAATGATGTGTATGCATCAGTTCGGTCTTAAGTCATGCTTATGGAACCCATGTTTTCTCTAGTTAAAACCTTTTCTCTTGTGCTTCAACATGAAAGAGAATTTATTGGTGAATCTAGTTCTCAATCACCTACTGATACTGTTGGTTTTTCCACTGTTAAAAACAATGGCAATTCCTCTTCCTTCAGTAAGAGTTTTTCTAATCATAACAAGATTCATGGTAATTCTGGTAAAGGATCTAAAGGCAATAAGCTTTGCACTTATTATGGAAAAACTAATCATACTGTTGAGACATGTTTTTTCATGCATGGATTTCCTGCTGGATATAGAAACCGTGGTAAAGGAGTTTCTTCAAATTTCAAATATTCTACTAGCTTGGCTGAAAGAAATTTTGATACAACTTCACAACATGGTACCTTGGAGGACAGTTCCAGTCGAGACTAATTTTATTTGTCCAAAGATCAGTACAATGCCATCATAGTCCTTCTTCAGCCGACCAAGGACTCTTCTACTTCTATTAATCACATTCAACATTTTGTGGTTAATCAATCAAGTATTGTCTCTTCTCTTTGGATTCTTGATAGTGGTGCCACAGACCACATATGTCCTGATAAATCTTCTTTTTCATTTCTTAAGAAGATGAAACCTATTCATGTTCGACTTCCTAACAATAGTTTTGTTATTGCATCTTTTGCTAGTGACATTCAGTTAGGTGATTTGCTTTCAAAGAATGTTCTGTATGTTCCCCATTTCTCTGTTCACCTTGTTTCCATTTCAAAGTTTCTTAGCATTATTGATTGCTTAGTCATTTTCTGTAAATCCATTTGTCTAATTGTGCAGACCTCCAACTTCAAGATGATTGGAGTAGCTAAGCAACATCAAGGTCTTTTCCATTTGTAGGATTTCAGTGATTTGAATTCTTTTTCTTTTTCTAAAGATTCTATTGTAAATGCTACTGATAGTTCCATGTTATGGCACTCTAGACTAGGCCATACTTCAAATAAAGTGTTGCACCAGTTATGTTCTCACAATATAATGAAATTTATTTTGATTCTTTTCATCCTTGTGATACTTGTCATTATGCTAAGCAAAAGAAATTACCCTTTCCAGTACTACTGTTAGCTCAAAAGTTTTTTGAATTAATTCATGTTGATATTTGGGGCTCCTATTCTATTCCCTCTTTTGAAGACCATCGATTTTCTTAATTGTTGTCGATGACTTTAATAGATTCACTTGGATCTACTCACTAAAAACTAAAGTCAAGGTTAAAATTGTGCTTCCAAACTTTATTCTCCTCGTTCAGAACCAATTTTCAGTAAAATTGAAGAAATTAAGATCAAATAATGGTAGGGAGTTCTTTTTAACAGATTTTTTTGCCACACATGGAATCTTTCATGAGACATCTTGTCCTGAGACTCCTCAATAGAATGGCATTGCTGAGAGAAAATATCAGCATCTTTTAAAAGTTGGTCGTGCTTTGTTGTTTCAATCTAAACTCCCTATTCATTTTTGGTCTTATGTTATTAGACATGTTGTCTATATTATCAACAGGTTGCCATCCTCCTTTTTAAATCAAAACAAATCCCCTTTTCAACTTGTTTTTGGTTCTAAACCTGATTATTCAAACCTTAGAACTTTTGGTTATCTGGATTTTGCACATACTTTGGATTTAGGTAGAACTTGTCTAATCCTAATTCTACTTTTAATTTTTTTTATTGGTTAACAACATAAAAATCTCAAGTTTTGGATTTCGTTACCAACAAATGATTGGATGATTGTTTTCTTGTAACACAGTGAAATCCATTCTTCCATAGAAAATCTAATATATTTGTTATCATAAAATAGTAGAGTTTTAGGATTTTAGAGACCTTGTCCAATTTCTTAGATTCCAACATTAAACTCTTATATAATATAGGTAGAAATACCTAAAAGTATGGCATGTCACGTTACTATTTAAAAAGTGTATGTGTTTTCATGAAAAAGCAAACATTTATAGAACTCATCTTTGATTAGAGAGGCTCACTAATCATTATTGTACTAGTCGTGCCTTTTGATTTTTCTTTTAAATAAAAATAAATAAATAAATAAATAAATAAGAATAAGAATTAGGTCATGAGTTTTCTTATTATATAAAGGAACTTTTAAGCCATAGTCGTTTTACAAAACACTTTATGTTCCTTTTTCTCTGGCGTTCAAGAACGGAGCAACTAGAGGATCTCTAAAGAGCGGCCATCATTGCTAATAGAGAACGCTTGAGCGACTACGTCGAGATAAGGGATGAGTTACTCACGCTTGCGGATTAGAATGAACATGTGTAGGGATTTCTAGAAGATTAATTTCGGGTTGTTTCTTTTTCTTGAAAATCAATTCTGTTTTTTCCTAAATTTTGTTTTTTTTGTTATTGTGATTGATTTTCACTAGTGCAAATTTGATTACACAAGAGTGGAATAGAACTATGTAGATATTGATGGAGTTGCAAGAAAGAAATATGAATCCTTGCGATTTTGCCTAAAATTGGTTCAAATAGTTTTGATTATGCATATTAAGTTAAAATCCTTTTTCAATTAGCCAAATGAATTTGATGGGTGCCTGATTGCTTGTAACTATTTCATCTAATATACATATATTCATTAAAGTCCAATATGCGCTTAAGGTTTCCCAGAGGTATATGCGATTTCAGTTTATTATACTTTTGAGTGGACTTTATAAACCTTTTATGGAGGATCGGTCTTTTGATGTGGGGAGAAGGAGTGATTGTAGCTCTTAGTACGTATATAATCTCATCACGTGAATTTTTTTTTTACTGTTGCTTCAAGTTTTATAATATAAATTAATATTATATTGTAATGATCACATACATATCCAAGCAATTTGATTTTTTTTGTGTGTGTAAATTGATATGTTTAATATTATAAATTGTTTTACAGTTGTTTCAAGTTTTATAGTATAAATTAATTTGTTTCAAGACTCGATCGTAAATTAATATTATAAATTATTTTTACTTATGTTTCAAGGCTCGGTCCTAAATTAATATTATAAATTATTTTTATAGTTGTTTCAAGTCTTATAGTATAAATTAATACGTTTCAAGACTCAGTCCTAAATTAATATTCTTGAATATTATCGTGATAATTATCATAATATATTACTTTATTATATATATATGATCATACATGTATATTACATTATTTATATCATAAATTGATGTTTAGGACATCATGGTGTTATCATAGCATGATTTTGAAAATGCTTATTGTCATGGAATTGGAAACATTATGATTGATCATGATATATGCGTATGTGTATGTTGTGTCCTATGAACATTGTTATAAATGTTATGAAGATGTATAAATGAACATGGGGTGGATTAAGTGATAAATTGAGATGTTGTATGTAATAAGTTGTGAGTTATGATTTGTGCAATCACAAAACTGTAAGACCCTTTAAGGGGGACAAGTTAATGCATGATGAATTATAATGGGTTCCACTGTGGGAACCCGACGAGTTTAATCACTTAAGGCGCAATGAGTTAAAATAGTTTTTGAAAATAACTGAGATTTTGAAAACAATTGAGTAGTTGTGTGCATTACATATTTTATAGGTAGAATCTGTGTGTTAAAATATTTTTTGGGTTGGACTTGAATCAAGCGGGAGAGGTCCTGACGGACTTCTCAAAGTCTAGGCCTTGGGGTAAATACACTTGGTTTGAGTATTCCTTTAAGTCTTTGCCGATCCCACATGGTTGGAGCATTCTCGCAAAATAGAGTGACTTTGACTAATCTCCTATGATTTCACTTAGTGAGAATGACCTAACTTACCCACTGTGAGATATGTCTTGTCACTGAAAATGGTACCACATTGCGTGTAGGCTTGAGTCTAGTGTATTTGTTGCATAACACATGTGTTTGACATTCATTGAGTTAGCGATTGAGTTTCTGGTGTTATTTTCTGGAGTGTGCAAACTTGAATAAGTGTGAATAATGTGTGTGATTTTGTGAAATGATGTTGTTTATGTAAATTCAGCTCTAAGTATTATATGTTTCACATGCTCTAGTATTTTATTATATACGAATGTGATAACTTATTCTTGATTTGCGTCTGTGTTTAGGTTGAATGTCATTTTGTTTCAGGTGAGCCAGCACATGATGAGTTCCATGTTGGAGATGGATAGGCTTAGCCTTTGCTAGGGAAATGATTTGGTAAATGTGACATCGGGGTATGAGATTTTATTTCATATGTTACAATTTCATTAATAGTATAGTTATTTTATGTTTTCCGCTATTAGTTGACTTTTTTTCATTCAAAATGGATGACCTTGTTTTGAACCGTAATGATTTATTATTATTATTATTATTATTATTATTATTATTATTATTATTATTATTATTTTTGGACCACTTCTATTATGATGTTAGAAAAGTGAATTTGAACCTTTTACCCTTTTCAAATGTTTTTATTTTAATGTGTTTTAAAACTTTTAATTAATTCTACATTTCTATTTCGTTTATTATTAGTAATATATGTATGGGGTAGATGGTGTCACAAGATTTTTCACTATCAATGCAAAATGCTCCTAGAACATCTGGTGACACATCTCCAACATTTGATTGGCAAAATGCTCCAACAAATAAGGATCCATCATTCTTCCTCACCTTGGAAGCTTGGCTTGCTTGTTTGTTGCAATCCTTTCCTCCTATGGCCTTAATTGATTGTGCTTTCTTCACTAGTTGTCCAATATCTGCATCATCCATCATTATTCATAATATTGAATTCAATGTCAAGCTCTTCATAAAATTAACTAAAGCAAGCATTAAGGGGAATTTTTCTTGATCAGAACTAATTTAAAAATAAATAATTAGTAAAATACTCAACTAAAATCATGTAAAAAATAAACAAAACCAATTAACAAAAATTTCAAAACATACACAACTTAATTTATACAAATAACCAACTTTATTTATAAATAAAATACACTAATTAAAAAAAAACAATAAACAAAAACACACACAACTTAATTTATAACAATAAACAATTTCATTTATAAACAAAAACAAAAATAATTTAAAAATAAATATTTAGTAAACATACACAATTTAAATTATAAAAAAAACTTCATTTGTCATAAAAAAGCCAAACCTCATTTTTTTTTATAAAATTTCAAAAACATACACTACTCAATTTATAAAAATAAAATAACAACTTCATTCATTTTAAAAAAAAAACAAAACAATATATTTTTTTTTTTTTAAAAAAAACAAACTTCCGGAAGAAGTAGTTCTTCCGGAAAGTTTCCGGAAGAAGTGGCTCTTCCGAAAAGTTCTTCCGAAATACCCAAAGGTCATCCAGAAGAACCCTTCTTCCGGAAAGTTTCTGGATGAACTACTTCTTTCGGAAACTTTCCGGAAGAAGTGTTTCGGAAACTTTCCAGAATAAAGGTTCTTCCGGATGACCCTTGGTTACTTCCGGAAGAACCCTATTTTCGGAAATCTTCCGGAAGAAGCCATCACGGTTCTTCTGGAAAACGCCACCGTAACCAGTCCGCTTTTCCCATTTTTTCCGACGTCTTCTACCCTAAGGTTCCACTATCCTAGCCTAAATGCTACAACTATACTGCATAATAAAAGCAATGGGAAGTTAGGGACACCTACCTCGAAGGAAAATCGCGTCTGATCCAATGAGAAGAAGCAGTCGGGCTCACGGAGAAGAAGAGGCACAAGGTTCATGGGGAAGAAGAAAAGAAGCAGCACGAAGAAGAACGAAAGTGGTTCTTCCGGAGGAGGAGCAGCTTTCTAAATTTTTAAATGAAGGATAAAATGGCCCATTCAATAAATTGTTGGGTGCACCAGCAATATTGCTGGGTGCACCTAGCATGTCCCCCAAGCACACATCAACAAACCCAATGCAACAATTACATGATTTTAGTCATTTTGCTAGTAAGTAATTTCATTTGGGTTGTTGTTAATTTTCTTATACAGATGATTAATAGGTGAAAATTTCTTGGATTTGGAAAGCTCTACTTAAATATTTTTGTTCTTTTTGCCTATACTAAGCTCTTATGTTGGCATTAAGTGTTACTGCTTAGGTAACGACGAATAGGGAAGTGAGATTCAAGGTTTTCTTTTGTCTCTTGCCATGGGATTTACATGAACTAAGCCGAATGTGCATGAGTATGCATATTCTGATATTCAAATCTTCACTTCAAGAGTATGGAAGAATGATTATGCTTTTGTTTCATTTTTAGGCCATACAAAGTAATGGTTAGATGTAAGCAGGGTATTTAGAAGGGTAAATATATAAATACACACTATTAGTCATGATAGGTTCAAATGAAAATTACAGTGATTCTTGAATACACATTTAGTCGTTAAAAATGAAAAACCGAACAATTTAGTGGGTGTCGATCCCACTTTTCAAAAACAACTAATATATCCCTCAACGATACAAGTTCTAAAACAATCTATCTACATTCTTCACGAATTATTTGATGGGTATATAAAATCAATTGGCCATCTTTACCAAATGCTATATAACCAAAACATAAGTTGTAGCATTAGAATTCAATGCAAAGTTATACTAAAGCTGAGCATGACTATCTAACCAGGAAGCAACGAGTTACAAAAGCACAAAATCAAATCATAAAATAACTTGTTCAAGACAAGGCGATCAATATCAAGCTAGCAGAGATAGTAAATAGACAGCTTGGGTGAAAATATCTTCCCTGTCAGCACGGTCAGCTCAAGGGGAAAAGCTTAGGACAATAATTAAACATAACTAGAAATATGATCAGTAAATGGGCAAATCTTATTGCTGCTATGACCCTGATGTTGATGTTCCAGTTTCAGCTGGCGCAGATGCAGCCTGGGAAGATCCTGGCTGTGAAGAACCTGGCTGCATAGAATGCTGATAAGGATGATTTGCGGCTGGTGGCTGGGACGGAGCCACTGCAGCATTGTATGGAGGTGGGGGGTACTGATGATAAGGGGGAGGTGGTGGCATATAACCATATGGTGGATAATACTGATGGTATTGGCCAGGTTGAGGAGGCATCATTGGATGGGCATAATGTTGCATTTGCTGCTTCTCCAAACCGGGCTTGTTCTCCCCCAACCCAGAAGGCCCACCGGGAGGACCATCTTGGGATGAAACAAGAGCACCCATTCTTTGAGGATCCATTGATGGGTAGTAGCTTCTTTCCTGCTGAGGAGGTGGGGGATTGTTATAGTAAAGCATTCCTTGGGCTTGGTCCTGGTTTTGCTGCTGTGATATAACTGCCCGAGGCAACAATCCACTATGAGCTACAGATGCCTGCGGCCTAGCTTGATCAGAACCATCAGACTCAGGTTTCGATGTCTGAGGCCTGCCCCACATCAGCTTTAGCCTAAGGCCCTTAATAACCAGTTTGTTGGAGAGTTCTTCTGCTGCCTTTTCTGCACCTTCTCTGGTTGTATATGTTACAAAAGCACAAGCCCGTTGGAGAACCATTTTGATAGATTCAATTTCTCCATGGGCATAGAAGTGATCCCGCAAATCCTGCTCAGTGACCCTAGCATCAAGTCCACCAACATAAAGCGTTTTAATGCTCTCATCCTCAGGAGCCTCCAGGGTGGACATCTCTCCTGCCTTGCCAAGTAGCTTCAAAGCCACTGGATCATTCACCCTGAACATTTTAAAGCATGAACAGCAAATTAGCAATGTCAAAAGCAGGGTATTGCACCATAATGGTGTAATTTTTTTAAAAAAATTACCATAATGGGTATATTTAAAAAAATTACCATAATGGATAAATCATGCTTTGAAGTACAATTTCACTATAAAGAAATCGTGCTTCAAAGCATGATTTTGTTTTTCAGAAAATTGTTACACTGAAATCATATATGCATATACGATTTCAGTTTTTTAATTTTTTATTATTAATAGTTGAAACTATATGTTAAAATACGATTTCAACATGTTTTTTTTTAATTATTTTAGAAATTGTATTTTAACATAAAAAGAAAAATAGACTGAAATCATACTTTAACATACGATTTCAGTTCTTAGAGAAAAAAAAATTTAAACAAATGAAAAGTGAAATAGTGCTTTGATATACGATTTATTCATTGTGAAATCGTATGTCAAAGTACGATTTACCCATTTTCGTAATTTTATTTAAAAAAATACCCATTATGGTAATTTTTTAAATTCTACCCAGTTCCGTAATTAAACCTTCAAAAGCATGCAACAATATTATAAACGTTACCAATTATGCAACTAAAAATAACATCAGTATCTGTAGTCCCAAGGAAATCATGCAGGGAAAAATAAGAATGAGTAGAGCATAGGTTAACGAGATTGAAATAGAACGATCATTGCCAAAATTGTAAGTAAAGGAAGTTAGTAACTTAGTAATCAATAAAATTTATGCACTTTGGATTCTCAAATGTGGATGCCAATTAGTGATTTTGACATGTATATTAGCTCCACTTGGTGGAATAAGGCTTATTGTTGTTTAAAACACAACTCCTACCAGCAGAACTATCACATGACTTTGCTGGGGGGATGGGGGGAATGCAAGCTTGTTATCTTAGCTACGCAGCAGGTCACACAGAACAACCACAAAAGAACTACGTGAATGCCTAATAAACCAACAACTATATCCATCACAACTATATCCATCACAGAAATTAAAAATGCTTGAGTTGCTTCCCAGTGTCAATGAGACAATGCATAGAAAAACTAAATTGGAATAAAAAAAAAACAAAAAGACATATTAAGGTAGTCAGTTTTAATCATACATACCCATAGTAACGATCTTTAATATTTTGTTGAGACAATTCCCCAGTTACTGGCATCTCATGTCTATAAGGGCACTCAGCTCCTCTGGTACATTCACCCCTTATGTAGAAACTGCAAATATGTGCTCGGTTTCTTTTGTAATATGGTGTTGTCCTTTGAAGCTTCATGATAGTATCATTTGGGCGTACTTTACCATAAGAGGATTCATAATCTATACCAGCTCTAGCCTGCACCAAGCTTTCATTCTTAGTAAAAAGATCTCAATCAAGTAATCACCAAATAGAACAGTGTCAATATAGTACAATTTAAAAAAATAAAAAAAAAGATAATTTTTATTTTGAAATTTTAATAGATCTTGTCAAATGAGAATGTGAAAACCAGAGTTCCATGGTTGAGGAATTCGGCATGTAATAAAAAAATAAAATAAAAAGTAAAAATTCCAAAAATATTACAAAAACCATGCAAGTAAAAAAAATAACAATTCACTCAAACTACTAACGGATTAACCTTAAACTCATACTATGAAGTTTTTTCTTTTAAAAGATCCTGAAAAGGATCAGATAAGGTAGATAGCTTGAGGTGGACACTATGCAAAACTTAAACTGAATTGAAATAACCAAATCAGAGCATTAACGAATGTCAGAGTCGAACATATACACTAGTGTAGCCAATTAGATAAAAAGAGGCAGCTAATAGGTTTATGCAGTATGCAGCTGAGCACACCCAGATTATGAGGAAGTTCAAGAATCAAGCTAAGTTATCATGAGCTGGTCATTTGTCATCAAAATAATGAGCAAACAATGAGCATCTTGAGTCTTGAAACAATTACAGAGGCAAAACACTACTATTTTCCAATCATCAACCATTATCAATTATAAATACGACTTTACGTAAGGAAAACATACCCTACGGTCATGCTCTTCAGCAAAATACTCCCTGTTAACATCACTCTTTGGAATGGCATCATTGGAATCGATACTGAGAGCCGTGTCTCGAACTTGAACAGGTAGTCCATATTCAAGATCCAGAAGGCACACTTGACAGACATTTTTCAATTTACTACATGTCTGACAGATCTCGGTTTTCTTATATCTAGCATCTCGACCAGGTCTCCATCTAAAAACAGTGAATGGACGTGTACAAATCTTGCACTCCTTGTCATACTCTGCTTTTGTCTGCACCCAAAGATAAACATAACAAAAAGCAATTAAACAACCAATTGGATTCCCACTATCTCATCTTTAATGAAACATGCTGAAATCTGAATTATTACTATGCATATTCATGGACTCCCACAGCACCATAAGAAATCACCAAGATCATATAATGATAATTTGAAATTGCTCAGTGGGTGACGAACTTATACTGCCAAGATTAAAAAAATTGAAATAATTACCTAGCTTTAAATTACCAGACAATAAAAGGACCACAAGAAAACTTACTCAGTTTTTATTTACTAGAATTACAAATTCAACTGAAAAACAAAAACTCAAAATCATTCTTTCATTCAAAAAGCCCTAGAAGAATTAAGCTATGACCCTTTGGGATTCCATGTTCAAACAGTTGAAACCAAAAGCATTGGCCCGCCTCACTAACAACAAAAGGTTTTAAACTTAACACTTGCATCTAGAAATTCCTCATCCTCGCGATAACAAAACCGCAAAGTGCAACCTAACTTACAACAACTACTGCACAAATTCACTCTTCGATTCTTAATAGCCGGTTACACAACGAGGTTCCATACTCCAAAATCAAATTCAGTTGTTCGTTCAACCTTTCAATTCCCCAACAAACACACAACAATCACAATTATCATAAATAGGCCAAGTGATTCATAATCATAGAATACAATCCACCACCCCCACAAACACTGGTGGTTTCCACGCAATTCATAATCACACAATCCGGTGATTACACACATCAAATTAGAGGTATGAACAAGCACGCAACAATGAATAACTCATTCAAATTAACGCAAAACAAAACAGAAAGATTCGAATAATAATAATTAAAAAAAACCAACATTGAAGAAAGGAAAACGAACGAACCATTCGAACGTAGGGGCTGTCGCCGAGGCAGGATTCGCAGATGATGGGGAAATCGGAGCGCTCCCAACCGTCTGCTTCGTGGTCTCTCAGCAACCTATGCGCCATGGTTTAGGATAGGTTTAGGGTTTCTCAACAATAACCCTTTTTTGTTTCACAAAAAATCCAAGCCGAAGAAGGAACAAGAAAGTAGAAGAAGCAGAGATTATGGTTTAGAGCACAACAATCCAAATCCAAAACTTCCGTTGGGTACGGATTTGGGTGCTATCCGTCGCAGCAGGCAGCAAATGGCGAGTATATATATATATATATATATGAAAGTGAAAAGAAGTGACAAATTGATTTCTCAAAAATAAATTTAGAATTTAGTTCTTGAATTCATAAAATTTATGATAGATTTATTTTGTAGATAATTTAATAATAAATTGATTCATAAATTTTGTAACTTAATATTAAATTAATCCTAAAAAAATATAAATTATTGTCATAATGATCTTAAAACATCATTACTTAATGTACTATCACAAAATACACGCAACAAGTTATTTGACACTCCATCACACACGTTAGTCCTGACATAAGAGTACACGCTCAAGCCTTAAAAGTCGAATTCTCCATGGACAAGTTATCTCTAACTTCTTACTATTTGAATATATATCATCTCTTTATCATGTGCCAGGTAAGTAATTATCTCTAAGGTATGTAATTATTTCTAAGCTACCAATTATATGTAACATTATGTATAAGCCACCATTATCTACAGGCTATTATCTACAAGTCGATAATTATCTACAAAAGCTATTACGTCACCGTAACAGTCCCCACAAATAAGGACCCACAATTCCCACCCTATGCTATAAGTACCAGGTTCCCTCGTACTCTTTACACATTCATTCATACTCTTGAGACGCATATACATTCGCTCATTCATACTCTCTTAACTCACATACTTACTTGAGCGTCTGAATCCTTTGTTATGCAGGTCCCCCCTTTTGTTCTCTTAACAAAGGCCATTCATCGTCCGACGTGCAAAGTCTTGGAGCCCACCTTGGCCACGTCCACCCTAACGTATCCCAGCTCTGAATTTTAGTAAGTACATTTAGCACCAACCATTGTAACGACCTGCCTCGTCGTTATGATATCACTACTCTAAAATGTGACATTTCAGTTTTAAGTGAAAGGTCCATTAATTAGATAACAAAACAAAACTCTCTCAAAATAAATTTCAACGTTATCACATCAGCTTGGTGGCTCCAACAAAAAAAATCTCCCTTCAGCATCACCTACTACTGCTTATTTGCTCCTACGAACGAAGGTTCGATATCATTATAGGTACCAACCACGATACAAAATTGCAATGGTGAGTTTATTATAAAAGACCAACAAACACTAGATGGCAATGGTTAGCAAGAAAACAATAACAATAACCACAATCATTCTCAATAATCCATCAATTCAATATACACTTAACAAACTAGTCATAAAATTTTTCCGCAATTCAAATTAATTATGCTTAGAATGATGCATGCACTGAACTCAACTATCAAATGCAATGTAGTACAATTCGTTAGGAAATAGCCTAAGTGTACAATTCGTTATTTTCATCCATAATAATTTTAAAGGAGGTTAATTTAGTTAATAGAGGGGTGTGGATAGATAAGGATATAGCTTCTCAAAGAAGCCACGAGGAAGCTTCTTGAGGAAGCCTCTTAATGAAGCTTCTAGAGAAAGCTACATGAAGCTGCCTCGGTAAAAACGCTGCCCAGCCTTCGTTAACCGTTGGATCTTCCCGAAATTTGTTCTGTAACTTCACAAGACACTTTTCCATGATCTGACCGTTGAGATCTTTAAGAAGATATCTGGAGTGTGCTAGACGCTTCCGTTCCCGAGAGCATTTCTTATTTAAGCATTTCAGCCCTTGCTTTCGTGTAGCTTAGGAAAAACGTCATTTCTTCTTTCTTTCTTCCAAAGCCATTTCTAAAGTTCCAAGCACTTTCTCCATCACCCAAAGCCACCATTAGCCACCACAAACCATCATTTTTCTCCATTGAAAACCCACACCGAGAGGAACCCTTCAACCGAAGCGGAATCTTCCAACTTGGCTTGCAGTTTCGGTAGAGAATGAAAACCCTAATCTAACCTTTCGTTTTCTTTCAAGAGGCTTGTGTGGAATCGACGAGCAAGGACAAAAAGGAATCTTCAAGTGACGCGACGTGGAATCCGCGGGGTAGCTCACGATAGGTAAGGGGAGTTTATTATAAAATTTACCGTTTTAACACCATAGTTAGGGTCAGGGAACCTAGCTATGAGGATATCTGCCTGTCCCTGTTGCATGCTGATTTTTCTTCAAAGAAAATTACGTTTTAACTAATGGGATGCGATATGTATGTATGTATTGTGATGAATGATATTGTTTTGGTTGTTTGAAAAGTGTTGTTTGAAGACCGTGCATGTGGAAATGATATTGTTGTGTTTGTTTGAATTGTTGTTGATGTTGCTATTGAGGAATTTAATTGATATGTGATGATAATGATAATTATGATGATATTGATTTGAGATGTGATGATATTTATGTTGTGAATGACATGGAAATGGAATGTTGATTGATGTTGGAAATGCATTGGCATGTGCATGTTGTGTATGTTCGTGGGGGGCATTATGCACTGACCTTCCAGGGTCTTTGGCACTAGCTTTTGGCCACGATCATACGTCGTATGTAGTGTATGTCATAGGGGGTAGAGTGCACTGACCTTGTCGGATGGCCCAGACGTGGGTAACTAGCGTGGTTAGAGAATCTAAGCATTTCTGAGGGGATGTTTAGGTGCTTTAATTGGTCCATGGTCTTTGGCACTTACTTTTGGTCGTGATCATAGCTCATATGACACAGGAAATAGAGTAACTGTGGCCAAGTGTACTTTGTACTAGGGGGCTTGTCACCTAGTAGGGAACACCTTTGGGCTCCTAGGCTAATCACCTATGGGAGGGGGGCTGTTACGTGCACAACCGGGTGGTCTCGACAAACTCAGCACAGTTCCCTAAGTGAGAGTGTCGTGTGGACACGCTTAGGCTATTTCCTGAGATTTGGTTGTTGTTGGTACGTACCACATTGCATCTGAGTGTTGAGTCAGGTGCATGCATCATTCTGTGCAGTCTTGATTGGGTCCATGGATGGATGATGAGTAATTGTTGGATGTGAATGATGAATATTTGTTGGATATGAGTGTTGAATAATGATTGTTGCGTATGCTTATCATGTTTGCCTATGTTCCTTGCTAATTGTGGTTATTTGGAATTGGTATTGGTTCTTTTATAATAAACTCACCCTTGCAATTTTGTATCGTGTGGTTGATACCTGTGATGATCACGAACCTTGTTCGTGGGAGCAGAATGACAGTGACAGGGTGTAGGGAGTAAGATTCTGGTGAGAAGCCGCCGAGCCGACGTGATGACGTTGGCGTTATTTTGGGAGAGAGTTGTGTTTTGTAATCAACTCCTCCGTAGTTGGTTTTTAAGTTTTATTTTGTTGAGTTAAATATGTAAAACTGGAATTTTAATTATATATATGAACATATTTAATTTTCATTATGTGTATGACATGTACCGAATTATTGTTTCTATGTAATTATGCATATTCACTTAAGTAATGGCGTGTTGTTGGATGAATTTATGTTGTGACAAAATCACTTCTATTTTCATAAGCAAAAATTAAGGGAGTTCTTTTTATAAAAATTGAAATTATCAAATATTAGAGTGTGGATACCGTAGCGACGAGGCGGGTTGTTACATTTAGTGGTATCAGAGCAGGTCGAACCTTTCGGCCAGTGAGTTGTGAGTCTGCTATGTTTTTTCTGTGCATTCTCTGGTTGTTTTGTTGAATGATTGGTGTTGGTTGTTGGTTGATGTTTGATGTTCATTGTTTGCTATTAGCACTTACTCACTAGTTGTGTTTTAATGAGCTATAGAGATTTGATTGTTGTAGTCGTATTGAATTTGTTTTTCTGATGTCTGCTATACCATGAATTTCAATGCCGGGTCACGAATTATCAGACTGGCCACCTGTATAATTTGTGAAGGGCAATGGAATGATATGACAAGCGATCAGAAAATGCAAATGATGGAAAGTGGGTGTTAATGTCTTGAGGTATCAACTCTCAAGAGTAACTGAGTAGGAATTTGTGATGGTTGTGATTGTTGTGTGGTTCTTTGTTTGTGTGTATTCCTTCCACGTCTAACTCCCTGGTGTGTATAGGGAGTGATGGCTGGACGGAATGATCGTGCGATAGCGGATGCCCTTCAAGCCTTAGCTTAGGCTATAGGGAATCCGAATAGAGGAGATTTCTGGTAGGACATTCTTGATTGATTTGATTTGTTTGCCTTTGAGTCAGATTGATGTTATTCTTCGTATGGACTGGTTATCTTCCAACCATGTCTTGTTGAACTGTTTTGATAAAAGTGTGGTGTTTGATGATTTTGGAGTGAGTAAGGATATGTTGTTTATCTCTTCCAACCAAGTTGTGACATCTTTAAAGGAAGATGCTCAAGTGTACATGATCTTGTCTAGACCGGATATAGAGACAGAGGTTTCTATGTGTGACCTCCCTGTTGTTAGAGAGTTTCCTAAAGTGTTTCCTGAGGATATATCCGGTCTGCCACCTGAGAGAGAGATAAAGTTTTCCATAGACTTAGTACCTGGTGCTGGATCCATATCCATAGCTTCTTATAGGATGTCTCCTATAGAGTTAGCTGAGCTTAAGAAATAGTTAGAGGAGTTGTTGGATAACCAGTGTTGCTAGTGAAGAAGAAAGATGGAACCATGAGGTTGTGTGTGGATTACCGCCAGTTGAATAAGGTAACGATTAAGAATAAGTACCCTTTGCCTAGAATAGATGACCTTATGGACCAGCTGGTAGGAGCTTGTGTGTTTAGTAAGATAGACCTTAGGTCAGGTTATCATCAGATCCGAGTGAAGTCTGAGGATATACCAAAGACTGCTTTTAGGACCCGTTACAGTCACTATGAGTATCTAGTCATGCCCTTTGGTGTGACTAATGCTCCAGGAGTGTTTATGGACTACATGAATAGAGTTTTTCACCCTTACCTTGATAATTTTGTGGTAGTATTTATAGATGATATTTTGGTATACTCCAAGACTAGAGAGGAGCATGAAGAACATTTGAGGATTGTGTTGCATACCCTTAAGGACCGACAACTCTATGCTAAGTTGTCCAAGTGTGAGTTCTGGTTAGAGAAAGTTAGTTTCCTAGGGCATGTGATATCTCAAGGGGGTATAGCTGTGGATCCCTCTAAGATAGAAGTTGTTCTTAAGTGGGAGAGTCCTAAGTCTGTTTTTGAGATTAAGAGTTTTCTGGGCTTAGCAGGATACTACCGGAGATTCATAGAAGGTTTTTCCCAAGTTGGCTCTACCTTTAACTAAACTGACTCGTAAGGGTCAAGCTTTTATGTGGGATACCCAACGTGAGCATAGTTTCCAGACCCTTAAGGAAAGATTGACGACCGCTCCAGTGCTAGTTTTGCCTAACCCGAGGGAACCCTTTGAGGTGTATTGTGATGCATCAAAGATGGGTTTAGGCGGAGTGTTGATGCAAAATGGCCAAGTGGTGGCCTATGCTTCTAGACAACTTAAGACTCATGAGAGGAATTATCCCACCCATGATCTAGAGTTGGCTGCTGTAGTTTTTGCCCTTAAGATTTGGAGACATTATCTGTTTGGCTCTAAGTTTGAGGTGTTTAGTGATCATAAGAGCCTTAAATACTTGTTTAGTCAGAAGGAGCTGAACATGAGACAAAGGAGATGGTTAGAGTTTCTTAAGGATTATGATTTTGAGCTTAGCTACCATCCCGGTAAAGCTAATGTAGTGGCTGATGCCTTGAGTAGGAAATCTCTACATATGTCTTCCTTGATGGTTAGAGAGATGGATCTCCTGGAACAGTTTAGAGACCTTAGTCTTGCATGTGAGGTTACTCCTAATAGTGTAAGATTAGGAACTTTGAGGATCACTAGTGAGTTACTAGGTGATATCAGGGAAGGTCAGAAGATTGATCCTTTTCTAAGGACTCAGTTAGAGGCTATAGAGTCAGGAAGGGACAGTAGTTTCAATGTTGGATCAGATGAAGTTTTGAGACTCCAAGATAGGATTTGTGTTCCCAATGTGCCTGAACTTAGGAAGATGATCTTAGAGGAAGGACATAAGAGTAATTTGAGCATCCATCCTGGTGCTACCAAGATGTATCATGATTTAAAGACGATGTTTTGGTGGCCCAACATGAAGAGAGAGGTTAGTGAGTTTGTGTATGCATGCCTAGTCTGTCAGAAGGCTAAGATAGAACATCAGAGACATTCAGGGAAGTTACAACCCTTAGAGATACCCCAATGGAAGTGGGACAGTATTTCCATGGATTTTGTGGTAGGACTACCTAGAACCCCTAGAGGTTTAGATTCTATCTGGGTTATTGTTGACAGATTGACTAAGTCTGCTCACTTCATTCCCATTAATATCATATTTTCCTAGGAAAAGTTGACCACCTTGTATATAAGTGAGGTTGTCAGGTTACATGGTGTGCCATCTAGCATAGTATCTGATAGAGATCCTAGATTTACCTCTAGATTTTGGGAGAGCTTGAGCAGAGCGTTGGGAACCAAGCTTAGACTGAGTTCAGCCTACCATCCTCAGACTGATGGCCAAACTGAACGGACCATTCAGTCATTGGAGGACCTTTTAAGAGCATGTGTCTTAGAGCAGAAAGGAAGCTGGGAGAGTTTTCTTCCATTGATAAAGTTCAATTATAACAACAATTTTCATTCTACCATTGGCATGGCTCCCTATGAAGCTTTGTATGGTAGAAGGTGTAGGACGCCCCTATGTTGGTTAGAGCCCAGAGAAGGCCTCACCTTAGGACCAGAAGTGGTACAACAAACCACAGAAAAAGTCAAGTTAATCCAAGAAAGGATGAGGACTGCTCAGAGTAGGCAGAAAAGTTATCATGATAAGAGGAGGAAAGATTTGGAATTCGAGGTTGGTGATCATGTATTCTTGAGAGTCACTCCGTGGACTGGGGTTGGTCGAGCATTAAAATCCCGAAAACTCACACCACACTTTATTGGTCCTTTCCAAATTCTTAAGAAAGTTGGCCCTGTGGCATACCAAATTGCACTACCCCCGTCTCTTTCTAATCTTCACAATGTCTTTCATGTGTCTCAACTCCGTAAGTATATTTGTGATCCATCCCATGTGATTGAATTGGATGATGTACAAGTGAAGGAGAATTTGACATATGAAACATTGCCTTTGAGGATCGAGGATAGGCGAACAAAACACCTAAGAGGGAAAAAGATTTTGTTGGTCAAGGTGATCTGGGGAGATGCATCAGGAGAAGATGCCACGTGGGAATTAGAAAGTTAGATGCGAGAAGCTCACCCATCCTTGTTTGATTAAGGTAAATTTCGAGGACGAAATTTCTAAAAGGGTGGGAGAGTTGTAACACCCTGATATATATATATATATATATATATATATATATATATATATATATATATATATATATATATATATATATATATTATTAGTAATTATGTTTGATGTTTGATTATTTGTTGTGTTATTTTCATCCGTAATTATTTTAAAAGAGGTTAATTTAGTTAATAGAGGGATGTGGATAGATAAGGATCTAGCTTCTCAAAGAAGCCTCTTGAGAAAGCTTCTCAAAGAAGCCACGAGGAATCTTCTGGAGGAAGCCTCTTAATGAAGCTTCTAGAAAAAGCTACATGAAGCTGCCTCGGTAACAACGCTGCCCAGCCTTCGTTAACCGTTGGATCTTCTCGAAATTTGGTCTGCAACTTCACAAGACACTTGTCCCTGATCTGACCGTTGGGATCTTTGAAAAGATATCCTGAGTGTGCTAGAAGCTTCCGTTCCCGAGAGCATTTCTTATTTAAGCATTTCAGCCCTTGCTTTCGTGTAGCTTAGGAAAAACGTCATTTCTTCTTCTTTCTTTCTTCCAAATCCATTTCTAAAGTTCCAAGCACTTTCTCCATCACCCACAGCCACCATTAGCCACCACAAACCATCATTGTTCTCCATTGAAAACCCACACCGAGAGGAACCCTTCAACCGAAGCGGAATCTTCCAACTTGGCTTGCGGTTTCGGTAGAGAACAAAAACCCTAATCTGACCTTTCGTTTTCTTTCAAGAGGCTTGTGTGGAATCGACGAGCAAGGACAAAAAGGAATCTTCAAGTGACGCGACGAGGAATCCGCGGGGTAGCTCACGATAAGTAAGGAGAGTTTATTATAAAATTTACCGTTTTAACACCATAGTTAGGGTCAGGGAACCTAGTTATGAGGATATCTGCCTGTCCCTGTTGCATGCTGATTTTTCTTCAAAGAAAATTACGTTTTAACTAATGGGATGCGATATATATATATATATATATATATATATATATATATATATATGTATGTATGTATTGTGATGAATGATATTGTTTTGATTGTTTGAAATGTGTTGTTTGAAGACCGTGTGGAAATGATATTGTTGTGTTTGTTTGAATTGTTGTTGATGTTGCTATTGAGGAATTTAATTGATATGTGATGATAATGATAATTATGATGATATTGATTTGAGATGAGATGATATTTATGTTGTGAATGACATGGAAATGGAATGTTGATTGATGTTGGAAATGCATTGGCATGTGCATGTTGTGTATGTTCGTGGGGGACACTGTGCATTGACCTTCCAGGGTCTTTGGCACTAGCTTTTGGCCACGATCATACGTCGTATGGAGTGTATGTCATAGGGGGTAGAGTGCACTGACCTTGTCGGATGGCCCAGACGTGGGTAACTAGCGTGGTTAGAGAATCTAAGCATTTCTGAGGGGATGTTTAGGCGCTTTAATTGGTCCATGGTCTTTGGCACTTACTTTTGGTCGTGATCATAGCTCATACGACACAGGAAATAGAGTAACTGTGGCCAAGTGTACTTTGTACTAGGGGGCTTGTCACCTGGTAGGGAACACCTTTGGGCTCCCAGGCTGATCACCTATGGGAGGGGGGCTATTACGTGCACAACCGGGTGGTCTCGACAAACTCAGCACAGTTCCCTAAGTGAGAGTGTCGTGTGGACACGCTTAAGCTATTTCCTGAGATTTGGTTGTTGTTGGTACGTACCACATTGCATCTGAGTGTTGAGTCAGGTGCATGCATCATTCTGTGTAGTCTTGATTGGGTCCATGGATGGATGATGAGTAATTGTTGGATGTGAATGATGAATATTTGTTGGATATGAGTGTTGAATAATGATTGTTGCTTATGCTTATCATGTTTGCCTATGTTCCTTGCTAATTGTGGTTATTTGGAATTGGTATTGGTTCTTTTATAATAAACTCACCCTTGCAATTTTGTATCGTGTGGTTGATACCTGTGATGATCACGAACCTTGTTCGTGGGAGCAGAATGGCAGTGGCAGGGTGTAGGGAGTAAGATTCTGGTGAGGAGCCGTCGAGCCGACGTGATGACGTTGGCGTTATTTTGGGAGAGAGTTGTGTTTTGTAATCAACTCCTCCGTAGTTGGTTTTTAAGTTTTATTTTGTTGAGTTAAAGATGTAAAACTGGAATTTTAATTATATATATGAACATATTTAATTTTCGTTATGTGTATGACATGTACCGAATTATTGTTTCTATGTAATTATGCATATTCACTTAAGTAATGATGTGTTGTTGGATGAATTTATGTTGTGACAAAATCACTTCTATTTTCATAAGCAAAAATTTAGGGAGTTCTTTTTATAAAAATTGAAATTATCGAATATTAGAGTGTGGATACCGTAGCGACGAGGTGGGTCGTTACACTAAGCATGTCCACATGACACTCTCACTTAGGAAATCTAGGCAGCAAGTGTCGAGGTCACCCTATCGTACATAGGAAACTTCCCCCCACGGTGATCAGCCTATGTTTCAAGGAAGTTCCAAATCGAGTGACATGCCCCCAAGTACCAGTATTTTTCCTCATGAAAAACTACAGGTTCTTACTGACAAATTTTATACTATTTCCATGCAATTAAGAAGTATGGAACATGGGCACCATCAATACATTGACCGTGGATAGTTAAAAATTCTAAGCAATCCCCCTCCATCTCCTGGGATGCTTAAAAATCATAAACCAATCCCCTTCCCTCTCAGGAATATCCAACATGGTCATTGAACCCCCCATGTACATACACAACATACATCCATCATAATGACATCATCTCATCTCAATGTCATCATCAACATCAACATCATCTCATCCCAATATCATTGTCAACACCAACATTATATCATATCAATATCATCATCAACATCATTTCATCTCAATGTCATCAACATCATAAGAAATCGACTTCCACATACATATATACAAATTCATGCTTGAGATTCATATTCCCCAATGACGTAGTTCCATGTGGAGCTTATAGGCCTTGGATCTTCTTCATCAATGGAGTCTTTTGCTTCTTGAAGATCAATGACAGTGAATGGAGAAAGAAGAAAGATGATTGGAGACGTCACTTCAAGGAGAAGATGAGACAAGAACAAGCTCACCACCATAAGAAGCCATGGATAAGAGCTTGAAGGTAGGAGAAGATGAGTGAGGGGAGAGGGAGAGAACGAGCATGAAATTTTATGCCTCAAATGAGGTCTGAACTTTGAAGTGTAATTCTCAAATGATCAAAGTTCAACAAAGTCACACACATGGCCATTATTTATAGCCTAAGTTTCACACAAAATTGGAGGGAAATTTGAATTTCTATTCAAATTTCACTTGAATTTGAAATTGAATTTGTGGGCCAAAATTTCACTAATTATGATTAGTGAATTTTAGCTATGGTTCAGCTCACTAATCCAAGATCAAGTCCAAGATTCTCCACTAAGTGTGCTTAGGTGTGATGAGGAATGTAAAACATGAAGGACATGCACAAAGTGTTACTATATGATGTGACAATGAGGTATAGCCAGTTATGACAAAAAAAATCTCTCTGCATAATTGGCCTAGCGAGATAGGCACTCGCTTAGCCTAGAGCACTTTTATTTCAAACAATGGCTTAGCGAGCAGTGTTGGATTAGCCTTATTGATGCAATCCTACCCCCCTAAGGACATTGGATAGAAGACTCTAAGAAGATTGGGCCAGAGATGCAAGAGAAGGCCTTAGGGTTCTCATGAGCCTTAGGGTAGATTTCGGGCCCATGGGCTAAGTATGAGCCCATTTATCTTTGTACATATTAGATTAAGGTTTCGTTATTTTTGGGCCTTGTATTTAGGGCTCCATAATGTAGGTAGGGTACCCTAGAAATGTAGGATTTTTCAACCCTTGTATTTTAGGGCACCTAGACTAGTTTTTGTATTAGGGGTAGTTTCGTAATTTCACATGCATTAAGTGAATATTTGATGTGTGTGTTGGAAAATAAATTTAATTGAATTGGGAGAAGACCAATCCAATTAAATTTTAGAGGGGGAGGTGAGCATTTGCTTGCTGCACCCCATTGCCACATCATATAGTCACACTTTGTGCATGTCCTTCATGCTTTACATGCCTCATGACACCTAAGCACACTTAGTGGAGAACCTTTGACTTGATCTTGGATTAGTGGGCTGAACCATAGCTAAAATTCACTAATCATAATTAGTGAAATTTTGGCTCCACAAATTCAATTTCAAATTCAAGTAAAATTTGAATAGAAATTCAAATTTCCCTCCAATTTTGTGTGACACTTAGGCTATAAATAGAGGCCATGTGTGTGCATTTTTTCAAATTTGATCATTTGAGAATTAAACTTCAAAGTTTAGACTTCTTTAGAGGCACTAAATTTCATGCTCTTCTCTTATTCTCCCTTCATTCATCTTCTTCTACCTTCAAGCTCTTATTCATGGCTTCCTATGGTGGTGAGCTTCTTCTAGATTCATCTTCTACTTGAAGTGGCGTCTCCATTCATCTTCTCCTTCTCCATTCCACTGCAATCAGACCTCAAGAAGCAAATGAATCCATTGATGAAGAAGATCCAAGGCCTACAAGCTCCACATGGAGCTACATCACTTATGCATACGAATAGTGCTTAGCCCACGGTTGAGCCGCTTAGCGTGAGCAACACTTCAAAAATTTGACTAAGTTATGTGGGCTTAGCAATGAGACTCGCTTAGCCCAATCACTGCCACAACGAATAGCGCTTAGCTCAGACAAGCTAGGCTTAACGTGTGGCAGTCAACAAAAAAAAATCTGTCTAAGGTATCTGGGCTTAGCGAGACAGCACTCGCTAAGCCACAGGTTTTTCATTAATGATGTGTTCAGGGGCTTAGCCACACAGATGCCGCTTAGCCGTGATGTTCATAAAGAAGATGAACATTCAACAACATGGATGAACTTGCTTAGCGCAGGCATGCTGGCTAAGCGAGTTTGTTTGGAAATGCATATATTCAAGGCTTAATTGATGAACTCGCTTAGCACATCATACGCGCTTAGCGAGTTCATCGCGTTTCCAAAAAAAAATGCAGACGAAGAAGTCTTTCGACTTCCTCTTTTAGGCCTCTAATAGGCCCTTATCAGACATGCAACATAATCAAAATTATCTACCACTTACAACTCCTAACAAAATCCTAACTTTTATTTATTCTACTTGCAATCTACCCTTAAAAATTAAATTGCTAACCTAATGTCTTCAATCCTAAGGTATTAACAAGAGAAGAAGCATAAATGAAGTTGGGAACTTACTTAGATCGAAGATGCTCAGTGAAGATTGGATGCAAAATGCAAGATTGAAGCTCGAAGATGCAATGCGTGAATTTCAGAAGGAAGAGGTTGCAGGAAAACTTTTGAAATATTTGGGGTAAGTGTAAGTGTAACTGTTGTTACACTTTACTTATCCATTTTTTGACCAACTCGCTTAGCGAGTCAACCCGCTAAGCGAGAGAGAGACGTTTGGCTTCTCGTCTTCTCTCTTGGCGGGCCGACATGTTGGCACCAATTTCAAATTCAAACATTTTTTTGAACTGCGCTTAGCGCAAAGAAGCACACTAAGCGAGTTGTGCAGATAAGGAATCCTACAACTCTCACTAAGCCGGGCTCAAGGCCAGCTTAGGGAATATATTGCATCCTACATACATAGGGGGTGTGTGCTTAGTGAGTGGTTGCTAGCTTAACATTATTCAGGCTGCGAGGAATTGGGCTTAGCGCGAATGGGTCGCGCTTAACTCAATTAAACCAGTAATTTGACCGCAAGGAATAGGGCTTAGTGCAGGCACACCGCGCTTAGCCAACAAACACAATGTGCTTAGCGAGTGTACTCTCGCTTAGCCCAATTCAGATCGAATTGAATTGGGCTAAGCTCACCCATGGCCAGCTTAGCGAGCCCAATCAGCTTGAGATGCAGGGGTTTGAGCGCTTAGCGCAGGCTAGCCTCACTTAGCGTATGGAGGAGATGCGCTCAGTGCGTGATATGCGCTTATCGAGTGAACTGTTTTCAAGAAAATGTTTTTAAGTTATTTTTAGTCCACTTTCTCAAAACATTTAGATCAAACCCCAATATCTATAACTTAGTATAAGCTGATATACCCCTTTTTAAATGATCATAAAGGAAATTCCAACTTATGTAATGCATGAAAAACAAAATGAAAGAAATCAGAACTGGGTTGCCTCCCAGGAAGCGCTCTTTTAACGTCATTAGCTTGATGCATATACCTTAATGGGTGATATCAAATGTAAGATGGTGTTTGCCTTTTCAAACTCTCCACCATTGTAGAAGCAAGATATTTTGATGTTTTGATGATGCCAAAGGATCAAGTGCTTCTCAAGTTTTATTCAAGATAAGAATCCAAGAATCCAAGAAAATCAAGTTGATCTCTAGAATCTTAGGAAGAAGTTTCCAAATTGAAAAAGAAAAAGGTTTGGCCAAAGAATTTTATCTAAATCATTTTAAATTGAGATTTAATCTCTGGTAATCGATTACCAGAGGATGTAATCGATTACCAGTGGCCAATATGCTTTCTGAAAAGGTTTTAAAAGGTTTTAAATATTTTAGAAAGCATGTGATCGATTACACATGGCTTGTAATAGATTACCAGAGGTTTGGAACATTTTAAAATAGCCATAAGAAATTTGAATTTAAATTTCAAAGTTGTGTAATCGATTACAGTAAGTTGATAATCGATTACCAGTGTTTAAATATTCATATTTCAAATAAGAAGAGTCATAACTCTTCAGAAGTAACTGTGTAATCGATTACCAGTAAGGATTTTCGAATATAACTCCCAACAGTCACATATTTTCAAATGTTTTTGAATGGCCATCAAAGGCCTATATATAAGTGACTTGGGATACGAAAATTCTTGAGAGTTTTTATTGCCCAAAAAGTCTTATCCTCTCAAAAGATTAAGAGAGTTTTTCTGAACTGAAATGTCTTATCCTCTCAAAAAGGATTCTTTGGTCAAACACTTTTATATTCAATAAGGAATCTTGGTTGATCTTCAATTGTAATATCTCTCTTTCAAGAGAGATTTCTTCTTCTCTTCTTCTTACTTCTGAAAAGGGATTAAGAGACCGAGGATCTCTTGTTGTAAAGGATTCCTGAACACAAGGGAATGGTTGTCCCTATGTGGTTCAGACTTTGTAAAAGGAGTTTTACAAAGAGAGTGGAAAATCTCAAGTGGGTTGCTTGAGGATTGGACGTAGGCACGGAAGTGGCCGAACCAGTATAAATCAAATTTGCATTTCTTTCTTACCTTAAACTTCTTTTATTTATTGCTATTTATCTTTTGCTTTAAAGAAGTTTATTTTGAATTGTCTTTTGAGTAATTCATGTTAAGGGTGCATTGTTAATCCAAAAAGAGAGAGTGAAATTTAATTGGGAATAGTCTTTGTATCTTAATTCAACCCCCCCTTCTTAAGATAACTGAGGCCATTTGTCCAACAAGTGGTATCAGAGCAGGATTCTTGTATAAAGTTTAAAAACTTCAAGAATAGATATGGCCTCATCCAACTTTCCATTTTCTGAGGGAAATTCTATTAATAGGCCTCTTATGTTCAATGGCAAGGGTTATCACTATTGGAAAACCCGAATGCAGATCCTTATTGAAGCCATAGATTTAAATATATAGGAAGCCATTGAAGTTGGTCCCTTTATTCCTACAAAGGTAATGGGAAATGCAACTATAGAAAAACCAAGAGAAGAATGGAATCACGATGAAAGAAGAAAGGTTCAATACAATTTAAAGGCCAAAAATATAATCACTTTTGCATTAGGCATGGATGAATATTTTAGAGTCTCAAATTGTAAAAATGCAAAAGAAATGTGGGATACATTGCAAGTAACCTATGAAGGCACAACTGATGTCAAGAGATCTAGAATAAACACTCTCACACATGAATATGAAGTGTTCAGAATGTTTCAATATGAGACCATAGAAGATATGCAGAAGAGATTTACTCGTATAGTTAATCATCTTGCATCATTTGGAAAAATATTTCCTAATGAAGATCTTATTAACAAAGTGTTGAAATGTTTAAGCAGGCAATGACAACCAAAAGTAACAGCAATTGCAGAATCAAGAGATCTCACTAATATGTCTCTTGCCACTCTCTTTGGAAAACTTCAAGAATATGAAATGAAACTTATGAGACTCCATCAACATGAACAGAATGATATAAAGAGAAAAGGAATAGCACTCAGAGCCTCATCATCTTTTATTCAAGAAGAAAGTGACAAAGAGGACTTGACTGAAATAGAAGAAGATGATGATGATTTTAGATTCTTTGTGAAAAGGTTCAATAAATTTTTGAGAAACAAAAGAAATAAAAGGGAATCAAATATCAATACAAAGAAGAAAGAAGAAGATTCCTCCTTAGCCCCAAATGTTATGAAAGCAATCAACCTGGGCACATGAGTTTCGATTGTCTTGTCTTTAAAAGAAGAATGGAAAAATCCGACAAGAGGAATCTCAAAGAAAAGAAAGCATAAATCACTTGGGAAGATAATGACATAAATTCTTCAAGTGATTCAGAAAAATAAAATCATAAATCTGGGTTAAATGTTGAAAGACTATGAAAGTGGAGAAGAGCAAAGTTGATACATTGATAGCAATTTCTCCAAACACATGGCGGGAGATGCATTAGAGTTTATTCATATTTCTCCCAAAGATAATAAATATGTGATCTATGGAGACAACAAACAAAGGTCACTTGTCTTTGATTAATTACTTTTGATTATTTTTTGCCTATGATTGTTAACTCTTGATTGAATTTCGATGCTTGTGTTCTGCTTAAATGTTAATTGTCTTTGATGATTTTTTTTGAATGAGTTTTTGATTGTGTTTGAGATTGATGTTTGATTGTGTTTAATTGTAAGTATTTGATTGTGTTTTTGATTGATGTGTTATTGTGTTTTGATTTTGCTTGATTAATATTGTATGCTTGTTAGTATAATTGTTTGATAGAGTTAGATGATGTTCTTAGATAATAGAAATAGGTAATTTTTAGGAGAAAAGCCTTGTTTGGTGTTCTGATAATCGATTACCATTACGTGTAATCGATTACACAAGAACAGGTAGCTTGTAATCGATTATAGATCCCTGTAATCGATTACTAGTAGGCAGTATGGTCCTGTAATCGATTACGAAGCCCTGTAATTGATTACCATTCATCCTCCACTATAAATAACATGTGTTTCAAACGTTGCAGTCACGAAACTCATGATTGTGGTGCCCTTTTTTTCCCAAACTTCAAATCTTCATAACCTTTTCATTTCTTAAGCAAATCACGTCCCACAAAGCCCAAACTTCATCATTTTCAATCCTCTTTTGATTCCATTGATTGAAATCTGCAAAAACTTCCTCAAATGGCTGAATTGATGAAAAAGCGAAAGGGCTCTTCCACCACCACCGTCATTGTTTTCCATCGACGGCATGGACCATCTGAAGCACCCACAACACCAGTTCCTCCTTCCTTGTCATCTCCATGATCATCTACTCTATTTTCTTTAGATGATCAACATCTACGGTACTCTTCTCAATTTTCTACTAGAATCATATTAGACCCTAAGTACCTAGACATAAATTTCTTTGATGATGAGACATTTGACTGCTATCAAGTATTTCAAAACTCTGGCTTAGTTGATTTTATGTCTTTAAAGTTGCCTCATTATCCTGAACTAGTTAGAGTCTTTTACAATAACTTAAGAATTCATGATAGTACATTTTACTCTGAGGTGCATGGTATTCCTCTTGTCATTGATCAATCTCTGTTTTTCTCATTGACTAAATTACCCAGTCAAGGTGTTCCTTTTGAGGGCACTGTTGTTGATGACTGGAAGTTCATTCGAGTCATGATGTTCGTCATATGGTCTGTAATGACCAGGCTGATATGACTGGCAGATTGCTTGTCGGGTCATTAACCTTTGATTGCTGCATCATGCACTACATCATTGTTAGAATTTTGTTACCCCGTTCGTCTAATCTTGCTCAAGCCTCTGAGGAGGACTTGATTTTGATGTGGGATTTTCTTACCGATCGTCAGATCGATTGGGCCCACTTGGTTAAGTACCGTATGCATAAGGCATTATGGACCAATGCACCTCTTCCGTATCCTCAGTTAGTCATTCTTTTTCTTCGTCACTTTCAAATTCCTCTCGATGATGAACCTTTTGTTCAAGTCAAGTGATCTTTTGCCATTGGTGCTAGAGTGGTAACTTCTTTTGGGTATCATAAGGATATTCATGGACAGTGGATTAGGAAACAAGATTTACCACCACCGATTCCTGATGAGCGTACTCCGTCTCCTCTACCATAGAGAGATGCTTCCTCTACTCTTATGCATGAAGTCCTTTCTGAACTATGTGGCCTTTGAGCGTTCGTAGGTGACCGTTTGGATGCCATGGATGCTCATTTTAAAGGCATGGATACACAGATTACTCAGCTTGAAGACGGCATGGGTTTCATTCGTCGTTGCTTCGATCCACCGGCTGCCCCATAGTTCTTTCTAGTAGTTCTTTATTTCAGCCATGTATTTGGCTTTTATTGTTTTAGTTATGGTTAACTTGCACTTTTATTACTATTTCTAGACTTTAAATTGATTGGTTAAGACTTTGAGTGGTCTGCTTCAATTTATGACTGACTTTGTTTACTATTGATTATTTTCCTTAGTTCTTTTTCTTATACGTTGTTGGCTTTTTGATGTTGCTAAAGGGGGAGAGAACATGGGATAGAAATCATTAACTTAGGTGTAAATTCCAAAAGATAGGGGAGTAAGGGTTGTGCGTACGCGCTATCAACTTGTATATAGTTTATCTTGATTTCAGGATATTGTCATCATAAAAAAGGGGGAGATTGTAGAAGCAAGATATTTTGATGTTTTGATGATGCCAAAGGATCAAGTGCTTCTCAAGTTTTATTCAAGACAAGAATCCAAGAATCCAAGAAAATCAAGATATATGATCAATTTGATTTCTAGAATCTTAGGAAGAAGTTTCCAAATTGAAAAAGCAAAATGTTTGGCCAAAGAATTTTATCTAAATCATTTTAAATTGAGATTTACTCTCTGGTAATCGATTACCAGAGGATGTAATCAATTACCAATGGCCAATATGCTTTCTGAAAAGGTTTTAAAGGGTTTTAAATATTTTAGAAAGCATGTAATCAATTACACATGGCTTGTAATCGATTACCAGATGTTTGGAACATTTTAAAATAGCCATAAGAAATTTGAATTTAAATTTCAAAGTTGTGTAATCGATTACAGTAAGTTGATAATCGATTACCAGTGTTTAAATATTCAAATTTCAAATAAGAAGAGTCATAACTCTTCAGAAGTAACTACATAATTGATTACACCATTATTGTAATCGATTACCAGTAAGGATTTTCGAATATAACTCCCAACAGTAACATATTTTCAAATGTTTTTGAATGGCCATCAAAGGCCTATATATATGTGACTTGGGATACGAAAATTCTTAAGAGTTTTTATTGCCTAAAAAGTCTTATTCTCTCAAAAGATTAAGAGAGGTTTTCTGAATTGAAATGTGTTATCCTCTCAAAAAGGATTCTTTGGTCAAACACTTTTATATTCAATAAGGAATCTTGGTTGATCTTCAATTGTAATATTTTTCTCTTTCAAGAGAGATTTCTTCTTCTCTTCTTTTTACTTCTATAAAGGGATTAAGAGACCGAGGGTCTCTTGTTGTAAAGGATTCCTGAACACAAGGGAAGGGTTGTCTCTGTGTGTTTCAGACTTTGTAAAAGGAGTTTTACAAAGAGAGTGGAAAATCTCAAGTGGGTTGCTTGAGGACTGGACGTAGGCACGGGAAGTGGCCAAAACAGCATAAATCAAGTTTGCATTTCTTTCTACCCTTAAACTTCTTTTATTTATTGCTATTTATCTTTTGCTTTAAAGAAGTTTATTTTGAATTGCCTTTTGAGTAATTCATGTTAAGGGTGCATTGTTAATCCAAAAAGAGAGAGTGAAATTTAATTGGGGAATAGTCTTTGTATCTTAATTTAATTCAATTGTTATCCTTCTTAATGTTACTCAATTCAACTAGGCTTTTACTACAAAGTTAAGAAAGTAAAGAATAGAAACAGAAACTTAACCAAAAGTAAAAGCGGTAATTAAAAGTACACAGCAGAAATTAAAGAGTGTAGGGAAGAAGAAGACAAACACAAGATTTATACTGGTTCGGCCACAACCCGTGCCTACATCCAGTCCCCAAGCAACCACCGATTCTTGAGATTTCCAATAACCTTGTAAAAACCTTTACAAGCAAAGATCCACAAGGGATGTACCCTCCCTTGTTCTCTTTGAACAACCAAGTGGATGTACGCTCCACTTGAACTGATCCACAAGAGATGTACCCTCTCTTGTTTTCAGTATAACAACCCAAGTAGATGTACCCTCTACTTGTACCACAAAGGATGTACCCTCAAATGTGTTAAGACAAAGATCTTAGGTTGTTAAACCTTTGATACTTTGTGAATGGGGATACAAAAGATATCTCAGGCAATTAGTCCTTTGAAATCTTTTGTTTAAGGGGATGGGAAGAATCAAAAGAATTCTCAGGCGGTTAGTACTTTGAATTCTCTTGGAAAGAGAGAAGGGAGAAACAAAAGAATTCAGGCGATTAGTCCTTCTATTATTTTGGCAAAGGGAAAAGTGAATGAAGAAGAAGAATAGCGCAAGTTTTTGAACAATGAACTTTTCTTCGAAGAGAAAGTATTGAACAAAAACTCTTAGAAAGAAGTTGAGAAAATGAATCAAAAATTTCTGTAAAAAAAACTTGTTATTAAATTCATGCCACAATCACATATTTATAATCACTTGATGACTCAAGTTAAAGTTTGTGACTCTTGGCAATTTCTTTAAAAATTGTGACTCTTTTTGAAAACTAGTCATTTAAAAAGTTGTGACTTTTGAAAAACTCTTCAGAAACAAGTCACTTTAAGAATTTTGACTTTTGGAAATTTATTTTTCGAAATCAGTCACTGGTAATTGATTACCATCAAGGTGTAATTAATTACACATCAACAGATGTGACTCTTCATATTTAAATTTTGAAAATCAAAACATTTAAAAACTCGGGAAATCGATTACAAGTATTGTGTAATCGATTACACAAGTTTAAAATGATTTGAAAATGTTTTATCACTAGTTGTGAGTCTGGAATTTTGAAATCTAACGTTTTAAAACATTGGTAATCGATTACATGCTCATGGTAATCGATTACAGCTTTGTAAATCAGTTTTGAAAACAATGCTGGCTACTGGTAATCGATTACGAGAGAGTAAAACTCTTTGGTAAAAGATTTTGTGAAAAATTCTTGTGCTACTCAATGTTTTTAAAAACTTTTTTAGTACTTATCTTGATTGAGTCTTCTCTTGATTCTTGAATATTGATCTTTATTGTTCTTGAATCTTGATTCTTGAAACTTGATTCTTGAATCTTGAATCCTGATTCTTGAAACTTGATTCTTGAATCTTTGGAATTTGCTTAACTCTTGATTCTTTGACATCATCAAAATAATCTTGGAAGTCATTGCTTCCACAATCTTCCCCTTTTTGATGATGACAATCTTGAAATCAAGAGGATACATACAAGTTTTGTTCTACCATTCACTCATCTCTTTCTCCCCCTTTCCTTTTGAATTTATGATTAATTTTAAAACTTTGAAAATATAATATCTTGATTTCTAAAAATACCCATTTTTCTCTCCCCGTTTGGCAACATCAAAAAGGCCAAAGTGCGTAAAAATTAAATAATTTAAAACATACACAAAGCATAATTTGTAAGGCAAACATAAATGATTCTAAAACATACATAAAGCATAATTTGAATAAAACCAAATTGAAATGCAACACTTAGTCATATATAATCAAAATAACCAAGTCTAAGCATAAAACATAAACATATAAAAATCAAGTTCAGTCATAATTAACTAAGTACTAAATACTTAAAACATAACCAATGTTCAGAAAATAAATAAATAACATAATGTCATAAATTATTCACAAAACATAATAAAAGAATGTGTATTAAACAAGTCATAAGTCATCATAACATAAAACAAATCATTTGTCTAAGTCACTGGCATCTAGAAGTCCTAATTCTCTTCTAATGGTGTAGAAGGAATCTTTGGGTAGTGGTTTTGTGAAGATATATGCGAGTTGATTTTTGGTATCTACAAATTCTAGAACACAGTCACCTTTTAGGACATGATCTCTAAGGAAATGATGCTTAATTTCTATGTGTTTGGTTCTAGAGTGGAGAACTGGATTCTTAGATATATTTATGGCGCTTGTGTTGTCACATTTTATGGGGATATGGTCTAATACAATCCCATAATCAGATAGTTGTTGTTTCATTCACAGAATTTGTGCACAACAACTACCAGCAGAGATGTATTCTACTTCGGTTGTGGATAATTCTACACTATTTTGCTTCTTGTTGTGCCAAGAGACAAGAGCAGATCCTATAAATTGACATGTGTCACTAGTGCTCTTCCTATCTGTTTTGGATCCAGCAAAATCTGAATCTGAGTATCCTACTAAATTGCATAAAGAATTTTTTGGGTACCATAATCCTAAGTTAACTGTTCCTAAGAGATATCTTATGATCCTTTTTACTGCAGTTAAATGTGAAAACTTTGGATTTGATTGAAATCTTGCACACATGCACACACTAAACATAATATCTGGCCTACTTGCAGACAAGTAAAGTAGAGATCCAATCATACCTCTATATTGCTTTTCATCAACGGGTTGACCGGACTCATCTTTATCAAGGTAGCAACCAGTGCTGTAGGAGTAGCCAAGTGTTTTGAGTTCTCCATTCTGAATTTCTTAATGAGTTCTTTAAAATATTTTGCTTGGTTGACTAAGATCCCATCATTTGTTTGTTTGATTTGTAATCCAAGAAAGTAATTTAACTCACCCATCATGGACATCTCAAACTCACTTTGCATATCAATAGAAAAATCCTTGCACAAAGATTCATTAGTAGATCCAAAAATTATATCATCAACATATATTTGTACTAATAAGATATCATTATCCTTCTTCTTTATGAATAAGGTGGTATCTACCTTTCCTCGAATGAAATTCTTTTCTAATAGGAATTTACTTAATCTTTCATACCAAGCCCTAGGTGCTTGTTTTAACCCATAAAGTGCTTTCTTTAACCTATAGACATGATCTAATTTTTGTGAGTCTTCAAACCCGGGAGGTTGTTCTACATATACTCCCTCTTGAATTAGACCATTTAAGAAGGCACTCTTGACATCCATTTGATATATTTTAAAGTTCATAATAGATGCATAAGCTAAAAGCATCCTAATGGCTTCTAATCTAGCTACGGGTGCAAAGGTTTCTTCATAGTCTATCCCTTCTTCTTGATTGTACCCTTTTGCAACTAGTCTAGCTTTATTTATAATTATTATACCATTTTCATCTATTTTATATCTAAATACCCACTTAGTTCCTATAATGGGGTAGTTATGTGGTTTCTCAACTAGTTCCCAAACATTATTTCTCACAAATTGATTTAACTCTTCTTGCATAGCAACTATCCATTGATCATCTATTATGGCTTCTTTAAAGTTTTTAGGTTCTATCATAGAAACAAATGCCATGTTATTGCATAAATCTTTAAGAGAGTGTCTAGTTGTTACCCCTTTGAGATATCTCCGATGATATTGTCGAGAGGATGATTTCTTGAGGTTTTCCATTCTTTGGGAAGATCATCATTTTCTTGGGCTATGTCATCTTGAACATCCTTTTTTTCTTCATTTCTTTTCCTTTTTAGATTCCTTTCTTGATTGTGCATATCTTCCAAAGAATCTGCAATATCATCAAGAAATTCCTTTCTCGGAGAGGTGATATTAGTTTCATCAAAAGTAACATGTATTGATTCCTCAATTGTCATGGTTCTTTTGTTGTATATCCTAAAGGCTTTGCTATGTAGGGAATAACCAAGGAAGATGCCCTCATCCGCCTTAGCATCAAATTTACCTAGGCTTTCTTTACCATTGTTTAGGACAAAAAATTTTCATCCAAAAACATGTAAGTGAGCAATGTTTGGTTTTCTATTGTTAAAAAGTTCATATGGAGTTTTCTTAAGAATGGGTCTTATTAAGGCTCTATTCATAATATAACATGTGGTGTTGACAGCTTCTGTATAAAAATATTTTGGAAGTAGAGTGTCATTTAAAAGGGTTCTAGCGATTTCTTCTAAAGATCTATTTTTCCTTTCTACTACACCGTTTTGTTGGGGTGTCCTAGGTGCAGAAACATTGTGTTCTATGCCATGTTCAACACAAAACATTTCAAAATGATTGTTTTCAAATTCACCTCCATGATCACTTCTAATGGAGATAATTTTGAGATTTTTCTTGTTTTGGATGACTTTGGCAAGTTTTCTAAATGCATGAAATGCATCATTTTTGTGAGTAAGAAATAAAGTCCAAGTATATCTAGAATAATCATCAACAATTACTAAGGCATAGTAACTACCACCAAAACTCATGACCCTAGAGGGTCCAAACAGATCCATATGCAATAATTGTAATGGTTGAGTGGTAGAGACAATGCTTTTAGATTTAAAAGATACTTTTGTTTGTTTACCTTTTTGGCATGCATCATATAATTTATCTTTTTCAAATTTTAATTTTGGTAAACCAACAACTAGGTCTTTTGAGATTAATCTATTTAGATGATCCATGTTAATGTGAGCAATTCTCTTATGCCATAACCAAGGATCACTATCTTTACTTAGAAAGCATCTATCATTTTTAGACTTTTGTTTCAAATCAATCATGTAAACATTATTTTCTATGAAACCTATATGCTCAATATCTTTGTCATGTTCATGCTTGATAACACATTTTTCAGAATCAAAAGATACTTTATATCCTTTATCACATAATTGACTAACACTTAATAGGCTATGCTTTAATCCTTCTACAAGTAGCACATTTTCAATAGGAGTAGAGGAACTCGTACCTATTTTTCCTACTCCAATGATTTTGCCTTTGTTGTTGTCGCCGTATGTAACATGCTCACTTTTCTTAGGGGAAATGGTTGTAAACTTAGATACATCTCCCGTCATATGCTTGGAACATCCACTATCGATGTACCACTTCTTCCTTACAGATTCTTCCTTGTTATTCTCATGAGATTTTGTCATGAGACATAAGTTGGTTTGATCTTCATCATGATCTTGAAATGATTTCAGAATTGACCTATACCTGAAATTTCTTTTGACAAACAGAGAAGTTAAAGAGGCCATTTATCTTGAAGTTGTGAAACTTTTTTCAAGAAACCTGCTCTGATACCACTTGTTTGATCAAGTGGCCTCGGAATAATTAAGAAGCGGGGGTTGAATTAATTATTAATGTGTCTTGACTAGTTAAAAAATTATCCTTCTTAATGTTACTAGATTCAACTACGCTTTTACTACAAAGTTAAGAAAGTAAAGAATAGAAACAGAAACTTAACCAAAAGTAAAAGCGGTAATTAAAAGTACACAGCAGAAATTAAAGAGTGTAGGGAAGAAGAAGACAAACACAAGATTTATACTGGTTCGGCCAAAACCTGTGCCTACATCCAGTCCCCAAGCAACCACCGATTCTTGAGATTTCCAATAATCTTGTAAAAACCTTTACAAGATAAGATCCACAAGGGATGTACCCTCCCTTGTCCTCTTTGAACAACCAAGTGGATGTACGCTCCACTTGAACTGATCCACAAGAGATGTACCCTCTCTTGTTCTCAGTAGAACAACCCAAGTAGATGTACCCTCTACTTGTACCATAAAGGATGTACCCTCCAATGTGTTAAGACAAAGAATTATCAGGCGGTTAGTCCTTTGAATCTTTGTAAGGGGAAACAAAAGATATCTCAGGCAGTTAGTCCTTTGAAATCTTTTGTTTAAGGGGAAGGGAAGAATCAAAAGAATTCTCAGGCGGTTAGTCCTTTGAATTTTCTTGGAAAGAGAGAAGGGAGACACAAAAGAATTCAAGTGATTAGTCCTTCTATTCTTTTGGCAAAGGGAGAAGTGAATGGAGAAGAAGAATAGCACAAGCTTTTTGAACAATGAACTTTTCTTGGAAGAGAAAGTATTGAACAAAAACTCTTAGAAAGAAGTTGAGAAAATGAATCAGAAATTTCTGTAAAAAAACTTGTTATTAAATTCATGCCATAGTCACATATTTATAATCACTTGATGACTCAAGTTAAAGTTTGTGACTCTTGGAAATTTCTTTAAAATTAGTCACCTTTTTAAAATTGTGACTCTTTTTGAAAACTAGTCACTTAAAAAGTTGTGACTTTTGAAAAAATATTCAGAAACAAGTCACATTAAGAATTGTGACTTTTGGAAATTTATTTTTCAAAATCAGTCAATGGTAATCGATTACCATCAAGGTGTAACTGATTACACATCAACAAATGTGACTCTTCATGTTTAAATTTTGAAAATCAAAACTTTTAGAAACTCTGGTAATTGATTAGAAGTATTGTGTAATTGATTAAACAAGTTTAAAATGATTTGAAAATGTTTTATCACTAGTTGTGACTCTTGAAATTTGAAATCTGTAGAAGCAAGCTTCATGATGATGAATCAAGTTGATTCAAGTAGTTTTAATGATAACAAAGATGATGACAAAAAGCCCAAGAGAATGATTTCAAGATTGAGTCAACAAGATTCAAGAGAAGATGAATTCAAGATTCAAGAGAAGAAATCAAGAAGACTTCACAAGGGAAGTATTGAAAAGATTTTTCAAAAAACAAACATAGCACAATTTTCTTTTTCAAAAGAGTTTTTCTCAAAATTTTCTAAGTTGCCAGAGTTTTTACTCTCTCGTAATCGATTATCAATTACCTGTAATCGATTATCAGTGGCAAAGTTTGATTTCAAAAGCTTTTGACTGAATTTGCAATGTTCCAATTGATTTTTAAATGGTGTAATCGATTACAATATATTGGTAATCGATTACCAGTGTATCTGAACGTTGAAATTCAAATTCAATTGTGAAGAGTCACATCTTTTCATAAAATTCTTTGTGTAATCGATTACATGGTTTTGGTAATCGATTACCAGTGGCACGTTTTGAATAAAAAGTCAGGAAATGTAACTCTTCCAATGGTTTTTAGGATTTTTCTCAAAGTTATAACTCTTCCAATGGTTTTCTTGACCAGACATGAAGAGTCTATAAAAAGCAAGACCTTGACTTGCATTTCAATAAGGTTTATAACTTTTTCACACAACTTTTGAACATCTTTTTGAACTTCTTCTTGTTCTTCTTCCTTTGCCAAAAAGCTTTCTGAGTTTTCTGGTTTCCAAACCTTGTTCTTTCACAGAAAACAAAAGTGTGTTATATCTTTCATTCTCTTCTCCCTTTGCCAAAAAGAATTCGACAAGGACTAACCGCCTAAATTCTTTTTCTGTCTCTCTTCTCCCTTTTCCAAAAGAACAAAGGACTAACTGCCTGAATTCTTTTGTGTCTCCCTTTTCAAAGAATTCAATAAGACACAGTCTGAGAATTCTTTTGATTCTTCCCTTTCCCTTAAACAAAATATTTCAAAGGACTAACCGCATGAGAATTCTTTTGTTTCCCCTTCACAAAGTTTCAAAGGACTAACCGCCTGAGAACTTTGTCTTAACACATTGGAGGGTACATCCTTTGTGGTACAAGTAGAGGGTACATCTACTTGGGTTATTGTAACTGAGAACAAGAGAGGGTACATCTCTTGTGGATCAGTTCAAGTGGAGGGTACATCCACTTGGTTGTTCAAAGAGAACAAGGGAGGGTACATCCCTTGTGGATCTTTGCTTGTAAAGGATTTTACAAGGTTGAAAAGAAATCTCAAGGACCACAGGTCGCTTGGGGACTGGATGTAGGCACGGGTTGTTGTCGAACCAGTATACATTCTTATGTTTGTTTTCTTCTTCCCTACACTCTTTAATCTTCGCTATGCACTTTTAATTATCCCTTTTACTTTTGGTTAAGATTCTATTTTTGTTCTTTACCTTCTCAACATTTTAGTAAAAGCCTAATTGAATCTAGTAACATTAAGAAGGATAGATTTTTAATTAGTAAAGGTTCATTAATAATTAACACAACCCCCCTTCTTAATTATTCCGAGGCCACTTGATCCAACAAGTGGTATCAGAGCCTGGTTCTTGTAGAAAGTTTAACCAGTTCAAGATTCATGGCCACTTTAAATTCTTTGTTTTTCAAAAGTTTTTTCAGGAAAAGGTTATTCCATGATCATGATGAAGAGCAAGTCAACTTGTGTCTCATGACAAGATCTCATGAAAACAACAAAGAATAATCATTAAGGAATAAATGGTACATCGACAGTGGATGTTCCAAGCATATGATAGGAGATGAATCCAAATTTACAACCATTTCCCCTAAGAAAAGTGGACACATTACATATGGTGACAACAACAAAGGCAAAATTATTGGAGTCGGTAAAATAGGTACGAGTTCCTCTACTCCTATTGAAAATGTGTTTACTTGTAGAAGGTTTAAAGCATAGCTTATCAAGTGTTAGTCAATTATGTGATAGAGGATAAAAAGTATCTTTTGATTATGAAAAATGTGTTATCAAGCATGAGCATGACAAAGATATTGAACATATAGGTTTCAGAGAAAATAATGTTTACATGATTGATTTAAAACAAAAATCTGAAAATGATAGATGCTTTCTAAGTAAAGATTGTGATCCATGGTTATGGCATAAGAGAATTGCTCATATTAACATGGATCATCTAAATAGATTAATTTCAAAAGATCTAGTTATTGGTTTACCAAAATTAAAATTTGAAAAAGATAAGTTATGTGATGCATGCCAAAAAGGTAAACAAACAAAAGTATCTTTTAAATCTAAAAATATTGTTTCTACCACTCAACCATTACAATTATTGCACATGGATTTGTTTGGACCATCTAGGGTCATGAGTTTTGGTGGAAGTTACTATGCATTAGCAATTGTTGATGACTATTCTAGGTATAGTTGGACTTTATTTCTTACTCATAAAAATGATGCATTTCATGCATTTAGAAGACTTGCCAAAGTCATCCAAAACATGAAGAATCTCAAAATTATCTCCATCAGAAGTGATCATGGAGGTGAATTTGAAAACAATGATTTTGAAATGTTTTGTGATGAACATGGCATAGAACACAACTTTTCTGCACCTAGGACACCCCAACAAAATGGAGTAGTAGAAAGGAAAAATAGAACCTTAGAAGAAATTGCTAGAACTCTTTTAAATGACACACCACTTCCAAAATATTTTTGGGCTGAAGCAGTCAACACTGCATGTTATATTATGAATAGAGCCTTAATAAGACCCATTCTTAAGAAAACCCCATATGAACTTTTTAACAATAGAAAACCAAACATTGCTCATTTACATGTTTTTGGATGTAAATGTTTTGTCCTAAACAATGGTAAAGAAAGCCTAGGAAAATTTGATGCTAAGGCAGATGAGGGCATATTCCTTGGTTATTCCATACATAGCAAAGCCTTTAGGATATACAACAAAAGGACCATGACAATTGAGGAATCAATACATGTTACTTTTGATGAAACTAATATTACCTCTCCGAGAAAAGAGTTTCTTGATGATATTGCAGATTCTTTGGAAGATACACAAAATGAAGAAAGAAATCTAAAAAGGAAGAGAGATGACGAAAACAAGGATGATCAAATTGACATAGCCCAAGAAAATTATAATCTTCCCAAAGAATGGAAAACTTCAAGAAATCATCCTCTTGACAACATCATCGGACATATCTCAAAAAGGGGTAACAACTAGACATTCTTTCAAAGATTTATGCAATAATATGGCTTTTGTTTCGTTAATAGAACCTAAAAACTTTAAGGAAGCCATTATAGATGATCATTGGATAGTAGCTATGCAAGAAGAATTATATCAATTTGAGTGAAATGATGTATGGGAATTAGTAGAGAAACCTTCAAACTATCCAATCATAGGAACTAAGTGGGTATTTAGAAATAAATTGGATGAAAATGGTATAGTAATTAGAAATAAAGCTAGACTTGTAGCAAAAGGATATAACCAAGAAGAAGGTATAGACTATGAAGAAACCTTTGCACCCGTAGCCAGATTAGAAGCCATTATGATGCTTTTAGCCTATGCATCTATTATGAATTTTAAACTATATCAAATGGATGTCAAGAGTGCTTTCTTAAATGGTCTAATTCAAGAGGAGGTATATGTAGAACAACCTCTAGGGTTTGAAGACTCACAAAAGTTAGACCATGTCTATAGATTAAAGAAAGCACTCTATGGATTAAAACAAGCACCTAGGGCTTGGTATGAAAGATTAAGTAAATTTCTATTAGAAAAGAATTTCACTCTAGGAAAGGTAGATACCCCCTTATTCATAAAAAAGAAGGATAATGATATCTTATTAGTACAAATATATGTTGATGATATAATTTTTGGATCTACTAATGAATCTTTGTGCAAGGATTTTTCTATTGATATGCAAAGTGAGTTTAAGATGTCCATCATGGGAGAGTTAAATCACTTTCTTGGACTAAAAATCAGACAAACAAATGATGGGATCTTTGTCAACCAAGCAAATTATTGCAAGGAATTCATTAAGAGATTTGGAATGGAAAACTCAAAACACTGGGTTACTACTATGAGCACCAGTTGTTACCTTGACAAAGATGAATCCGGTCAACCCATTGATGCAAAGCAATACAGAGGTATGATTGGATCTCTACTTTACTTATCTGCAAGTAGGCCAGATATTATGTTTAGTGTATGCATGTGTGCAAGATTTCAATCAAATCCAAAGTTTTCACATCTAATGGCAGTAAAAAGAATAATAAGATATCTATTAGGAACAGTTAACTTAGGATTATGGTACCCTAAGAATTGTTTATGCAATTTAGTAGGATATTCAGATTCGGATTTTGCTAGATCAAAAATAGATAGGAAAAGCACTAGTGGCACATGTCAATTCATAGGGTCTGCTCTTGTTTCTTGAAATAGCAAGTGTAGAAACAAAGACTTTGCCTTTGATGTTTTGATGATGCCATATATTCGTGATGTTTTGATGCCTTATGAAAATGTGCTTCTCAAGTTTAATTCAAGACAAAAATCAAAGAATACAAGATACAAGATCAAGAAGATCTCTAGTGTTTTAGGAAGGGAATTCGAAATTAAAACTGCAAAAGGTTTGGCCAAGAAATTTAAGCAAAAATGTCTTTTTTAAGAGATTTAATCTCTGGTAATCGATTACCAGAGGATGTAATCGATTACCAGTGGCCAAAATGATTTATAACTGCTATTAGAAATTTGAATTCAAATTTTACACTATGTAATCGATTACCAGCAGTTACTAAACGTTTTGATTCAAATTTTAAAGCCTGTAATCGATTACACAAGTCATGTAATCGATTACCAGAGGAGATTTTCAGAAAATTATTTCCAAGAGTCACAACTTTTCAAATGGTTTTTACATGGCCATCAAAGCTCTATTTATATGTGACTTGGAACATGAATTTGCTTAGAGTTTTTCAGAACAAAAAGTAATATCCTCTCAAAAAGCAAAAACATTTTATCCTCTTAAGAATTCCTTGGCCAATACACTTGCAATTCAATAAGGAATTAATTGAGTGCTCAAATTGTATAATCTATCTCTTTCAAGAGAGATTTCTTCTTCTCTTCTTTCTATTTCTCAAAAGTGATTAAGAGACCGAGGGTCTCTTGTTGTAAAGAAATCTGAACACAAAGGAAGGGTTGTCCTTGTGTGGTTCAGAACTTGTAAAGGGATTTTGCAAGATAGTGGAACTCTCAAGCGGGTTGCTTGGGGACTGAACATAGGCACAAGGGTGTGGCCGAACGAGTATAAATTTGAGTTTGCATTTTCTCTTCCCTTAAACTCCATTATTGTTTATTGCTTATTATTTCTATTTAGTAAGATTAATTTACATTATTATTTAGGAGTTCATTTTTAAAGGGAATCTTGGGTTGTTGGGTTAAATTAAAAGTGGAATTTTTAATTGGAGAATAGTCTATGATATCTTAATTCAACCCCCCTTCTTTAGATATTTGAGGCCACTTGTCCAACAGCAAGAAGCAAAATAGTGTAGCATTATCCACAGCAGAAGCAAAATATATTTCTGCTGGTAGTTGTTGTGCACAAATTCTATGGATGAAACAACAACTATCTGATTATGGAATTGTATTAGATCACATTCCCATAAAATGTGATAACATAAGTGCCATAAACATATCTAAAAATCCAGTCCTTCACTCTAGAACCAAGCATATAGAAATTAGGCATCATTTTATTACAGATCATGTTCTAAAAGGTGACGTTGTTTTAGAATTGTAGATACTAAAAATCAACATGCAGACATCTTCACAAAACCACTAAACAAAGATTCTTTCTACACTATTAGAAGTGAATTAGGAATGCTAGATGCTAGTGACTTATCTAAATGATTTATATTTTTATAACATTTGAACACTTAGTATTTCTTTTAAATATTTGCTTAGTATGACTGAACATTTATGAATTATGTTATAGGACTATGGGGTTTATATTTTAATTTGGTCTATTCATGTCTTGCTTCATGATTAGTTTAGAATCTTTTATGATTAATTTACAATGGATGCTATGTGTATGATTTTTCTAAAATCATGTATGTTTTATGCACTTTGGCTTTTTGTTGATGCCAAAGGGGGAGAGAAAATAGGGATTAAATCAAGAACTCACATAATTAAATAACTTAATTTCAAGTGAAGCTTAAACTCAAAAACAAAGGGGGAGAATATGGAGAATTAAGTGAGTGATCGACTAGGAAAAAGAATGTGTATGTGTCTCTTGATTTCAGGGTTGTCATCATCAAAAAAGGGGAGATTATAGAAGCAAGCTTCATGATGATGAATCAAGTTGATTCAAGTAGTTTTGATGATAACAAAGATGATGACAAAAAGCCCAAGAGAATGATTACAAGATTGAGTCAAAAAGATTCAAGAATCAAGAGAAGTTTGATTTCAAGATTCAAGAGAAGATGAATACAAGATTCAAGAGAAGAAATCAAGAAGACTTCACAAGGGAAGTATTGAAAAGATTTTTCAAAAAACAAACATAGCACAATTTTGTTTTTCAAAAGAGTTTTTCTGAAAATTTTCTAAGTTACCAGAGTTTTTACTCTCTCGTAATCGATTATCAATTACCTGTAATCGATTACCAGTGGCAAAGTTTGATTTCAAAAGCTTTTGACTGAATTTGCAATGTTTCAATTGATTTTTAAATGGTGTAATCGATTACAATATATTGGTAATCGATTACCAGTGTATCTGAACGTTGAAATTCAAATTCAATTGTGAAGAGTCACATCTTTTCATAAAATTCTTTGTGTAATCGATTACATGGTTTTGGTAATCGATTACCAGTGGCACGTTTTGAATAAAAAGTCAGGAAATGTAACTCTTCCAATGGTTTTTAGGATTTTTCTCAAGGTTATAACTCTTCCAATGGTTTTCTTGACCATACATGAAGAGTCTATAAAAAGCAAGACCTTGACTTGCATTTCAATAAGGTTTATAACTTTTTCACACAACTTTTGAACATCTTTTTGAACTTCTTCTTGTTCTTCTTCCTTTGCCAAAAAGCTTTCTGAGTTTTCTGGTTTCCAAACCTTGTTCTTTCACAGAAAACAAAAGTGTGTTATATCTTTCAGTCTCTTCTCCCTTTGTCAAAAAGAATTCGACAAGGACTAACTGCCTAAATTCTTTTTGTGTCTCTCTTCTCCCTTTTCCAAAAGAACAAAGGACTAACCTCCTGAATTCTTTTATGTCTCCCTTCTCCCTTTTCAAAGAATTCAATAAGACACAGTGTGAGAATTCTTTTGATTCTTCCCTTTCCCTTAAATAAAAGATTTCAAAGGACTAACCGCCTAAGAATTCTTTTGTTTCCCCTTCACAAAGTTTCAAAGGACTAACTGCCTGTGAACTTTGTCTTAACACAATGGAGGGTACATCCTTTGTGGTACAAGTAGAGGGTACATCTACTTGGGTTGTTGTAACTGAGAACAAGAGAGGGTATATCTCTTGTGGATCAGTTCAAGTGGAGGGTGCAGGTCGCTTGGGGACTGGATGTAGGCACGGGTTGTTGTCGAACCAGTATAAATTCTTGGGTTTGTTTTCTTCTTCCCTACACTCTTTAATTTCCGTTGTGCACTTTTAATTATCACTTTTACTTTTGGTTAAGATTCTATTTCTATTCTTTACCTTCTCAACATTATAGTAAAAGCCTAATTGAATCTAGTAACATTAAAAATGATAGATTTTTAATTAGTAAAGGTTCATTATTAATTAATTCAACCCCCCCTTGTTAATTATTTTGAGGCCACTTGATCCAACAAAATCTAACGTTTTAAAACATTGGTAATCGATTACATGCTCATGGTAATTGATTACAGCTTGGTAAATCAGTTTTGAAAACAATGCTGGCTATTGGTAATCGATTACTACCTTCTGGTAATCGATTATGAGAGAGTAAAACTCTTTGGTAAAAGATTATGTGAAAAATTCTTTTGCTACTCAATGTTTTTAAAAACTTTTTTAGTACTTATCTTGATTGAGTCTTCTCTTGATTCTTGAATCTTGAGTGTTGAATCTTGATCTTGATTGTTCTTGAATCTTGATTCTTGAGACTTGATTCTTGAATCTTTGGAATTTTCTTAACTCTTGATTCTTTGGCATCATCAAAATAATCTTGCAAAGTCATTGCTTCCACATAAGGATGAAGTTAATTGTGATATAGTTCCTATGGAGGCAAGGCATATTCTTTTAGGAAGGCCATGGAAATTTGATAGGAAGATCATTTACAATGGCCTAACTAATGAGATTACCCTCACCTATCTTGGCACTAAATTTGTGTTGCATCCTCAAACACCTTCACAGGTGGCCAAAGATCAACTAAATATGAAAGATAAGAGGGATGAGGAAGAAAAAATAGAAAAAAAAAAGAAGGATAGTAAGACCTTGTCTTCAAAGGCCAAGGGGAAGGAAAAAGAGGAAAAAGATTCCTCCAAGAAGATTGTTGAGAAGGAAAATCATTTTGCAACAAAAGGTGATATCAAAATAGCACTCCTTCTTAAACAATCTTTCTACCTTCTCCTATCAAGGGAAACATCCCTTAGCACTGTCGTACCTCTTGAGCTTGAGGTTATTCCTCAAGTAAAGGAGCTGTTGGATGAGGGTTTGGTTCATAAGAGCTTAACTCCTTGTGCTTTGTTGGTGCCCAAAATAGGTATCATGAGGCACCGAATCCCTATGATAGGTGGTATGATGAATGTGTTGGGTAGTGCAATCCTCTTTTGTAAAATCACCCATGCATCCAACATCTTCATGATTCACATACATAAGGACTCATTAGGTAGGTTTGTTCTTATTTTTAGTTTCAATACAAACTTAGCTGCTCATATGGGACACCTTAGGTTTGTTGTACTTTTTGGTAGGAATAATCAACATGAAAATACAGAAAAATTTATGTTTTATTACATTACTTTCCTTAATTTTTTAAATAGTGATCAAGGGTGATGTGTCATCATTTTCTCCTATTTTTTAACCCTTTTTGTCACCATTTTAATTATTGATTAGCCTTAATTGACAATTTAATTATGCAGTTTTATCAATTGGCCCTACTGGACTAATTTTGTGTTTTTAATTTAATTTCAGGAGAATTATAAGCAATTGGGCTTGAATCCGGAATTGGGCTTGGACTTGAAGAGAGCAGACAATTTTATTCTACCAAATCTTATCTTATCTAGATATTATTTCGTCTAGATTTTATCTTATCATATCTATATTTGATCTCATCTAGATATTATTTCATCTAGATCTTATCTTATCTTATCTAGATTTTATTTTATTTATGGGCTTGGACTTAAAACAGATTCGTAAGCTTTGGGGTTGAGAACTATATAACAGCACCTAGGTTCTAGTTTTAGCTCTCTCTCTCCTTTTTGGTTTTTAGTTTCAGTCTTCTCTTCTTTTTTTGTTTTAGTTTTAGAGTGCTACTGTCAATTCGTTTTAGTCTCTTTTTAATTTTGGAAGAATAATTCTAGTTTTCTTCGTTTTCTGCTGATTAATGGAAGGTTAAGTCTCTAGCGTTGTTTTCTCTTGAGGATCAAGCACAGCTCTCTTTGAGGTTTTATTATTACTATTAAATTCTGATCAGTTTCTCTTCTTCACCAATTATTCTGTATTCGTTGCTATTGATCCATGCATGCTTAGTGCTTGATTAATTGTCTCTGCGCTTAATTTACGTTCATGCTTAATGATCGTTCATGATTAATTGGTGTATGTGTTGCTTAATCACATAATGAATGCCTTATGTTAAATTTCGCTTGGTAATTTAATTTAGGGTTAGATTAAGTGGTTGAACTGATAAAGGATAAATTCTCGTAACCTAGGATAAGAGACTTGCTTAATCACATAATGGGCGATTTTTGTTTTGATAGTTAGGGTTGTTATTTTTGGCTGAATTTTTGTGTGGTAGGTTCTTTTGACTCATACTTTGTGTGAAAAATACCAGGAACACTTGGTGTGGCTGGATTTGAGAGATTCAAAAAAATTTTGAGAACTTGTGTTTAGAAAAACTTCAAACGGTCATAACTTTTGCTCCGGGTATCAGAATGACTATTATTATATATGTATTTGGGGTAGAAAAAAATTTTCCAAACTATGGCAACCGAGTCTCTAACTAGCCAAAATTGCTTTTTTACTAGTTTTTTTTTTATTTTTCAAGTTTTATTGTTCTATTTCTCTAAACTTTCCTTAGGCAGTTTCCATAGTTAGACTTTGAATTTTTGTCTTTCTGTGCTATCTTTTCATGATTTTAGGGTGTACCTCACAAAATTTCAGCTCATTTTGATATCGTTTGAGTATAGCTGTAGTTTTACCCCCTTGTTAGGTGCTTGTTGAGAAACACATTATTTGCTGCATATAGTGCATGACTAGGGGCAATCCAGGTGATTTACAACCCTTTGATCCTAAAATAGATTGAACCTTTCATAGATTAGTTAGGCATAGTGTACATCCTGGTCATTTTGTGCATTTTAAGCATTTTTAGCATTCTGAGCATTATGTTGAGGGTGATTCTGAATATTCTGATTTTGAGCATTCCACTACTAATTTTCATACTGAGAACATGGCTCAACATCCACCTCGTGAGAGGACTCTTAGGGAGATGGTTGCACCTGATTTCACTTATGAAAGCTTGTGCATTCAATATCCTGATGAGGGTGTTCCATATGTTCTCAATACTGGACTAATACATTTGCTGCCCAAGTTTCATGGTCTTGCAAGTGAAGATCCTCTTAAGCATCTTAAGGAGTTCCATATTGTTAGTTCCACCATGAAGCCCCATGATGTCCAAGAAGATCATATCTTCCTAAAGGCTTTTCCTCATTCTTTGGAGGGAGTGGCAAAAGATTGGCTATACTACCTTGCTCCCAGGTCTATTTTTAGCTAGGATGACCTTAAGAGGGTGTTCTTGGAGAAATTCTTCCCTGCATCTAGGACCACTACCATCAGAAAGGACATTTCAGGCATCAGGCAACTTAGTGGAGAAAGATTGTATGAGTACTAGGAAAGATTCAAGAAATTGTGTGCAATCTGCCCTCACCACCATATTTCTGAGCAACTCCTTCTTCAATATTTCTATGAGGGACTTAGCAACATGGAGAGGAGTATGATTGATGCTGCCAGTGGTGGAGCTCTTGGTGATATGACCCCTGCTGAGACTAGGAATTTGATTGAGAAGATGGCTTCCAACTCCCAACAATTCATCTTCATCCACTGAAAATAAAAAGCTTGAAGGAAAACTTGATGTCTTGGTCAACCTAGTAACCCAGCTTGCCATGAATAAAAAATCTACACCTGTTGCAAGAGTCTGTGGTCTATGTTCTTCTGCAGATCACCATTCAGATCTTTTTCCTTCTTTGCAACAATCTGGAGTCAATGAGCAACCTAGAACTTATGCTGCAAACATTTATAATAGACCTCCTCAGCAGCAAAACCAACAACAGCAGAATAATTATGACCTTTCAAGCAATAGATACAATCCAAGTTGGAGGAATCATCCAAATCTGAGATGGACAAGTCCTCCATAACAACAACAGCCTGTCCCTCCTTTCCAGAATGCTGCTGGTCCAAGCAAGCCATATGTTCCTCCTCCAATGCAGCAACAGCAACAGCAGTCACAACAAAGACAACCAGCAACTGAGGCTCCTCCTCAACCTTCCTTAGAAGATTTATTGAGACAAATGACCATCCAGAATATGCAATTTCAACAAGAGACAAGAGCTTCCATTCAGAGTCTGACAAATCAGATGGGGAAGATGGCTACTCAGATGAACCAAGCTCAGTTCCAAAATTCTGACAAATTGCCTTCACAAACTGTTCAGAATCCAAAAAATGTGAGTGCCATCACCTTGAGGTCTAGCAGCCAAATTCAAGTGCCTCCACCAGTAGCAGCACCTGCACCTGAACCTGTCAAGCTTCATTCTACACCTGAAAAGGAGGATGAGATAGTTGCACAAAAGAGAAAGCTTCCTAACAAAAATTTTCATACAGGTGGACCTTCTTCTAGTAATTATGACTTACAGCAGCCTCCTATCCCTCTTCCATTCCCACCTAGAGCGATTCCAAACAAAAAAAATGGAAGAAGCGGAAAAGGAGATCTTGGAGACCTTCAGGAAAGTAGAGGTGAACATACCTCTGCTAGATGCCATCAAGCAGATTCCAAGATATGCCAAGTTTCTAAAGGAGTTGTGCACCCACAAAAGGAAGCTCAAAGGCAATGAAAGGATTAGCATGGGTAGAAATGTGTCAGCATTGATAGGTAAAGTTGTTCCTCACATTCCTGAGAAATGTAAGGACCCAGGTACTTTCTGTATACCTTGCATTATTGGGAACTGTAAATTTGAGAATGCCATGCTAGATTTAGGAGCATCAGTTAGTGTCATGCCTCTATCCATTTTCAATTATTTATCTCTTGGACCTTTGCAATCTACAGATGTGGTGATTCATTTGGCAAATAGAAGTGTTGCTTACCCCGCAGGTTTCATAGAGGATGTGCTAGTTCGGGTTGGTGAACTTATTTTTCCTGTTGATTTTTATGTTCTTAATATGGAAGAGGGATTTTCCCATGGTTCAGTTCCAACTATTTTAGGTAGGCCATTTATGAAAACAGTCCGAACCAAGATAGATGTTTATGCTGGCACATTGTCTATGGAATTTGGTGATATTGTTGTTCATTTTAACATTCTTGATGCCATGAAACATCCATCTGAGGATCATTCTGTTTTTTGTGCTGAGATAATTGATCAGATTATTGATAATTATATGTTAGATTTTAATTTTGTTCTTTATGGTAGGAAACATCCATTTTAATCTGATCTGCATACTTGTCATTCCTTATGCATTGAATCTGAATCTGAGTTTGAATTTGATCCTGTGTCTGATTTTTATGCTGAGAATGAATCTGAATTTGAGTCTGGTTCTGATTTTCTGGGTGTTGTACCTCTTGATGTTGATTTTTTAGAGTCAGAATGCACTAACCATATTGCAGGAAGTACATATACTTCTTACTTGCTTTATGAGGTACAAGCTGAGGAACCTTCTTCTTCTCCTACCATGGTTCCTCCCACTGTTCAGCCACCACCCACACCAGAGTTGAAGCCCTTACCAGCAACCCACAAATATGCTTACTTGGAGGACAAGGAAAAATTTCCAGTGATTATCTCTGCCTCCCTTGATGCTAAGCAAGAGGAGAAGTTGTTGCTAGTTCTCAAGAAGCACAAGAAATCCATTGGATGGACTTTAGCAAACATTCCTAGTATTATCCCATCTACATGCATGCATAGGATACTTTTAGAGGATGGAGCTAAGCCAGTGAGGCAGCCACAGGGGAGACTAAATCCTGTCATTCTAGATGTGGTGAAAAAGGAAGTGACCAACCTCTTGCAAGCTGGAATCATCTACACCATTTCTGACAGCCAGTGGGTGAGTCCAGTCCAAGTGGTTCCTAAGAAGACAGGCCTCACAGTGATCAAGAATGAGAGGGATGAGCTTATTCCCACAAGAGTGCAGAACAGCTGGCGAGTCTGCATTGATTATAAGAGGCTGAACAAGGTAACCAGAAAAGATCATTTTCCCTTGCCTTTCATTATCAAATGCTTGAGTGCTTGGCAGGTAAGTCCCATTTCTGTTTTCTTGATGGTTTTTCTGGTTATCTACAAATTCATATTGCTCCTGAGGATCAAGAAAATACCACTTTCACCTGTCCCTTTGGCACTTTTGCCTATAGGAGGATGCCCTTTGGCCTATGCAACACGCATGGTACCTTCCAGCGGTGTATGCTTAGCATTTTCAGTGATTTCTTAAAGAGTTGCATAGAGGTGTTTATGGATGATTTTACTATTTATGGATCCTCTTTTGATACATGTTTGGATAGTCTGGATAGAGTTCTTAGTATATGAATTGAAACTAACCTTGTGCTGAATTTTGAAAAATGTCACTTCATGATAGAACAAGGTATAGTTTTCGGGCATATCATTTCCACTAAGGGCATAGAGGTAGACCCTGCAAAAATAAATGTTATTTCACAATTGCCTTACCCCTTTTGCGTGTGAGAGGTTCGTTCTTTTCTTGGTCATGCAGGGTTTTATAGGCACTTTATCAAAGATTTTAGCAAAGTGACCCTTCCACTATCCAATCTGCTGCAGAAGGAGGTGGAGTTTGATTTTGATGACCGGTGCAAGGAGGCTTTTGATTGCCTCAAGCGTGCGGTGACTACCACCCTTATCATTCTAGCACCTGATTGGACAGCCCCATTTGAGCTAATGTGCAATGCATCCAATTACGCATTGGGGGTTGTCCTTGCTCAAAAGATCTCCTTACTTCAGCTTACTTCTCTTCTGCCATGACTTAGGGAGTTTTCTTTTTTTGTCTCCATCTTTACTTTTATTGCACTTGTCCAAATTTATTGATTGTTTTGATTGTTCTTGATCTTATGATTGTGCTACATTGAGGACAATGTGTTGTTTAAGTGTGGGGGGGGGGGGGACATTTTTCTTTAATTTTGTTGGGTATTCTAGTTTAATTTTATTAGGTTTTCTAGTTTAAGTTTGTTATGTTTTCTAGGTTAATTTTTTTATTTTGGTTTTATGTTTGTGTACAACATTGCATGTTCTTCTTTGAATTATAGGTTATGTACAGGTAATGGGTAATTATTTTTGAAATAGGAGATTGTTGGCATTTTGTGAATTGAAATCCTTGTTTTTCTCTACATGTCAAGTTAGTTTTGAAAGTTCGAATTGAAAGTGATAGATTTACCCTTGGTGAGAATTTAAGCCATCATCATCTATTTTATTCGGTGTGTTTTGCCCCATTGATTGCTTGCACAATAGCCTTGGCTTGACTCTTGTTGATACTCCTTGCTTCACATGCATCTTGGGAGATGATTTAGGCATTTTGTTCTTATAAGCCTCTAGCCAAATGAGCCTACCTTAAATTAATTCCTTTGATAGCCCCTTTGAGACTATGTTCCCTTTTCTTTGTTTTGAAGCTCATTACAAGCCTTAAAAAAACCATGATTTCAACCTACCCTTAAGGAATTTTGGAGCTTTGGAATTGTTTTGGGAATAAGTGTGAGGGGGGGGTATGTTTCATTGGATGATATGTTTTTGTTGGCCATGCTTGATGAATATATATATATATATATATATATATATTGCCTAATTGTTGCTTTATTTTTCAAATGCTTTCAATTGTTACTGTTCACGTTAAAAAAAATAAAAAAAAAAAGAATAGAAAAAGAATGAAGTTGAATAAATGAGGTCTTGGTTTGAAGATTTGGATTGGTTTAAGGACTTGGTTGATTTTGTTTTGGGTTTACTTTTTAATTTTGGTTTTGGGGTTTACTACTTTTTCTTATTTCCCACTTATTCCCCATTGCTCCTCTATTCCTTTGGGTTTTAGCTACTATCCCATACTTTCATCTACCTTGTCCTTGGCCCCATTACAACCTTAAAAGACCTTTTGATCCTCATGTGCATGTGTTTGTGATGTGGTTGTCAGTTTTAGAGTCTTGCCAAGTCTATGTGGTGTTTGTTTTCATGGGTGCTCTGAGAGTAAACAGTAGCCTAGATACTTGAGAGATGGAGTGCATATCTTGTGAGGCTTTATCACTTTTCATTCTTGAGTTGATTGACTATCTTGCCATGTTTGAGATGCTTGGATGATTTTGATGACGGCCTTGATTCTTTAACTCTTTACGTGTTGGATGTTACCCATTCTTTTCATTCCTTGAGATTCATTGAGAATTATGTAATTGTTGTTGTGTCTGTTGTTTCTCTTTAATGTCTCTGGATTTGTCCCTTGCTTTGCTTTTTGATTTTGCCCAGGAGTGCAAAAGGCTAAGTGTGAGGGGATTTGATGTCTCATCATTTTCTCCTATTTCTTAACCCTTTTTGTCACCATTTTAATTATTGATTAGCCTTAATTGACAATTTAATTATGCAGTTTTATCAATTGGGCCTACTGGACTAATTTTGTGTTTTTAATTTAATTTCAGGAGAATTATAAGCAATTGGGCTTGAATCCAGAATTTGGCTTGGACTTGAAGAGAGCAGACAATTTTATTCTACCAAATCTTATCTTATCTAGATATTATTTCATCTAGTTTTTATCTTATCATATCTAGATTTGATCTCTTCAAGATATTATTTCATCTAGATTTTATCTTATCATATCTAGATTTTATCTTAGCTAGATATCATTTCATCTAGATCTTATCTTATCTTATCTAGATTTTATTTTATTTATGGGCTTGGACTTAAAACAGATTTGTAATCTTTGGGGCTGAGAACTATATAACAGCACAAAGGTTCTAGTTTTAGCTCTCTCTCTCTCCTTTTTGGTTTTTAGTTTTAGTCTTCTCTTCTTTTTTCGTTTTAGTTTTAGACTGCTACTCTCAATTCGTTTTAGTCTCTTTTTTGTTTTGGAAGAATAATTCTAGTTTTCTTTGTTTTCTACGGATTAATGGAAGGCTAAGTCTCCAGCGTTGTTTTCTCTTGAGGATCAAGCACTGCTCTCTTTGAGGTTCTATTATTACTATTAAATTATGATCAGTTTCTCCTCTTCACCAATTATTTTGTATTCGTTGTTATTGATCCATGCATGCTTAGTGCTTGATTAATTGTCTCTGCGCTTAATTTATGTTCATGCTTAATGATCGTTCATGATTAATTGGTGTATGTGTTGCTTAATCACATAATGAATGCCTTATGTTAAATTTCGCTTGGTAATTTAATTTAGGGTTGGATTAAGTGGTTGAACTGATAAAGGATAAATTCTCGTAACCTAGGATAAGAGACTTGCTTGTGAATCAAGGGGAAACAACGTGTTTTAATTCTGACATTTTTTTTAATTAAAATTTGCTCGCTGTTTAATTTACAAAAACAAACAACCCCCCTCCCCAATTCGTTACTGTTTTATTACTATCTGTTATGAACGTTTGGTTGACCATTGCTCGTTGGGAGACGACCTAGGATCACTTCCTAGATACTGCATTTTTAATGTTTATTTGATTCGGGTATGGCCTCGATCAAAGGGCTTCCCACAAACCCTAAGAGAATAAAGGTGATTCCTGAGTGGCCCACCCAACCAAGTATAAGGAAAATTTGGGGCCTCCATGACTTAGCAAACTTTTACAAAAGGTTTGTCCCATATTTTTCTATAATTGTAGCACCACTCATTGAGTTGGTGAGGAACCATGTTCCCTTATGGGAAAATGCCCATGAAAGGGGTTTTCAGACCTTACCCTACTCCAACATGCCAAACACCACTAATATACATGTTATTATTCTTTTTACAAATGTTGAGGGAAGAAGCTCCGAGTTTCAAGAACCTCTAGATTTGAGGTCAAATCCTTTTCAAGGGGGAGGGAATGATGCAATCTTACCCCCCAAGGGCAATGGATTGAAGACTCCAAGAAGATTGAGCCAAAGAAGTAGGAGAAGGCCCTAGGGTTCTCATGGGCCTTAGGGTAGATTTTGGGCCCATGGGCTTAGTATGAGCCCACTTATCTCTGTACATATTAGATTAGGATTTCATTATTTTTTTTACCTTGCATTTAGGGCTCCATAATGTAGGTAGGGTACCCTAGAAATGTAGGACTTTTCAGCCCTTATATTTTAAGGAACCTAGACTAGTTTTTGTATTAAGGGTAGTTTTGTAATTTCACATACATTAAGTGAATATTTGGTGTGTGTGTTGAGAAATAAATTTAATTGAATTGGGAGAAGCCCAATCCAATTAAATTTTAGAGGAGGAGGTGAACATTTGCTTGCTACACCCCATTGTCACATCATATAGTCACACTTTGTGCATGTCCTTCATGCTTTACATGCCTCATGACACCTAAGCACACTTAGTGGAGAATCTTGGACTTGATCTTGGATTAATGGACTGAACCATAGCAAAAATTCACTAATCAAAATTTGTGAAATTTTGGCTCCAAAATTTGGCTCCACAAATTCAATTTCAAATTCAAGTGAAATTTGAATAGAAATTCAAATTTCTCTCCAATTTTGTCTGACACTTAGCCTATAAATAAAGGCCATGTGTGTGCATTTTTTGAACTTTGATCATTTGAGAATTAAACTTCAAAGTTCAGACCTCATTTGAGGCATAAAATTTTGTGCTCCTTCTCTCCCTCTCCCTCCACTCATTTTCTCCTACCTTCAAGGTCTAATCCATGGCTTCCTATGGTGGTGAGCTTCTGCTTGACTCATCTTCTCCTTGAAGTAGCGTCTCTGATCATCTTTCTTTTTTCTCCATTCTGTTGTCATTCATCTTCAGGAAGCAAAGGACTCCATTGATGAAGAAGATCGAAGGCCTACAAGTTCCATATGTAGCTACATCAAAACCCATGTATAATGATCATTCCTTCCCCCTAACAAGTTCAATATAAATTCCTTGATCCGAAAATAACAACAAAAGTTCCTTCGCATACAAAATTATCATACACCACAAAAAATTAAGCTGCAAGGAGGTTTTGAAGCATGCAAAAACCAATTGAGTCTTATATAGAGAAATCACATATAGCAGGTACAAGATCGGGATCAACCGGGTCTATTTCGATTTGGTATGTTAAATGAGAAAAATATTGGTAAAAACAAACGGACCCTTAACTCAATGTGCATAACATGTCATTTAGAGAGCATTTTTACTAATCTACATGATCCACCAGACTTTCAAACATTAATGAAATTAAATAAATAAAGATTAACAAATTATAAATTTATGGGATTCATGTGGACTTGTGATTTGTGACAATTGATGGGATATATATATATATATATATATATATATATATATATATATATATATATATATATATATATATACTATTAAATAAAAAAAAAACTTAAAGTTTAAAAGTACATGAAACGAGTATACCAAATTACATCAAATAATGATTTCAATACATAAATATCATCTATAAGCTACGATAAACATAAGTTTAACAATTCTAAAATTCTTTAAGGCTTAAATATGTTTATCATACTTGAAAAATAGGCCATTCTCAAGTTATTACCTAAAATTCACTTTTGGTCAATTACGTACCTGAAAAAAAATTTATATTTCAATGTAATGTTTGTCGACTTAGAGACACAATCCAATTAGGTTCGAAATTCAATTCACTTATTATTCAAAGCAAGGGATTTCATCAAGCAGTTTGCAAACAATCAAAAATCAGAAACAGAATCACAAAAATTAATAGGTTTACCAAGCAGATTTAAGGAGCATCAATACAATTCACCAAATCCAAGCAATTAGAATTATCACAGTTTTCTAAAGATGATGATCCTATTATGAAGATTCAGTCAATCTAATTAGAGGTAATTCAATCGAACTAATCCCTAATTAAATTGAAATCACAAATCAGATTGAAGTATCATTCAATTAATTTGTAATTAGGATTCAAATTAGGAAATTAATCAATTACATAATTCATTTTCAATCTTAAACACATTCAGAATCACGAATACAAAAATAGAATTGGAGAAGGGGATGGACATTCATAACAAAATTCGAAATACTTAACCAAAACTCAAATTCATCATTGCTTGAACTGGATCCTTGGATTGATTAATTGTTTAGCCTTCCATAATTGTCACCAATGGAAGAACGGAAAATTTAACAAGAGAAGAGAAAAATAGAGTTGAAGAGATGAAGAAATGTGAAGAACCAATGAGAGAAAAAGAGAGAGAAGAGTTTGATCTAAAACTTACACTAGAAGTTTCTAAAAATTTGTTTTGTACAAGATGACTCTAACTAACTAACTAACTAACTATGAAAATACACTAAGTAAACTAATATATACTCTAACTAATCAAAAGTAATGGATGGTCCCTAATTAGGCCCAATTAATCTCTCTAATTAAGCTAATTACACAATGCAAAGGCCAAAAATCCAAGTGCAGAGGCTATGACATCTAAGCTCAAAATGGCAAAATTGGTCCAAGCTCATCTATGACAAAATTGTAGCTATTTCCCTTTTCTTTCCAAGGACTACTCATATGCTCCATTTGAAGTTTTGTAGCTTCCTATAAGTCCTCCACAAGGCGGATAAGTCAAGTAAGCACCCAGTCCAAAAATAAGCAACAATTATCAATTAAACTCAACTATTTGCCTAAGACCAAAACTGGGTTAAGGTGAGAAAATAAGAGTCAAAGAAAGGTCAAATAAGCTAAGAATAATAGGAAAATAAGAAACTAAAAATGCTCTATCACTCTCCACCGTGGCCACTGCCGCCATCGCCACCAATAGCGTCCCCGCCGCCATGATCAATTGAATGTAGTAGTTAAATTTAATGTTTACTAAATAAAATCAACCTTTCTTTTGATATTAAGTGCTAGTTAACTAGAGGATATTCTAAAAATTCTCTTCACTCGATAATTTTGAAAAAAAAAAACATAGTTATTAGTTGTGGATATTATGGTACTATAACTCCATGCATCCAATAGCGTTGTTATATAGTCTATATGCTTTGTTTGCTTCTTACAAACTAGGAACTACCCCCTCATGGTTAGTGTTCTCGTTTGGTCTTGCAATTTCTTGATATATCAGAGTTTCTAGAGTCTATTAGATGAGGTAGGTGAGATACCTACAAAGACACTCTTATACATAAGTTAATCTTGGAATCAAGAAATTGTAGATAGAGAGACAAACATACCTAGTTACTCCTATATGCATGTGTGTTTATAAAAGCCATTGAAGATTATCTTAATCCCCCATTATCTATGGTAACCAACTATTTTACTAGGTGTGGTAACTATCTGTTAGATTAAGTATAGCTACCCACAAGGTTATGTTAGCATAATTTTATTCTCGTGTAATTTTTTAGGATTTATCATACTGGAACTTACACTATAGAATCTTGAATAACATTATTTTCACATTTCACTACTAAAATAAAAGTTTACAATGGCAGCTGATCTAGGACGGTCATATAAAAACCATCTTAAAAAAACGGGCAATGGCATTTTTGTAATTAAGTGTAATTTTTCAAAGACGAGTTTGAAAAAACCGTATTTAAAAACACATTACTACATCATTTCATAAAGAACCGTCTTTGAAAACACTGACTTATTTAAAAGACATGTGACTCTCTGTCATAGGGAGGAAACCCTAAGCCCCAATCCAACGAAGGGTGAGAAGGAGAGGCTCCGCATCCAATCCCCGACCAGCCCCTTCTTCTTGGGCTCCAACTATGAGCAGCTCGAACCAATCCAAACCTTACACACTCTCTCTCTTCACTGCAAAGGACCCTTCTCCTGGGCAGCCCTTTCTTCTCAGATCTCTAAAATCCACCATTTTCAAAAAAAGAAGAGAGAAAACAATGAGTATTGAGTCTCTCTCTCTCTTCCCTGGTATTCTTCTTCATTTCGATTGGATTTTTCACACCAATCATGCCACGCTTCTTCATGAAGTATGTAATTTAACGTTGGTGTTTGTTTGGTTTGGGAATTTAAATGATGTCTATAATTTCAAAATTATTGCATGAATTGCTAAAGCTATGAGTAGGGTTAGGTAGTAAATGCGTATATTAGTTTATTTTCTCTTATTTGATGCTTTAGTTTTTACTGTGTGGCTATTTCAAACAATTTTGGTTTTCTGGTATAAGTTTATTGGGTGTCACATTTAGGTGAGAAGTGGTGCGAATGCTGCTGAGATCTATAGTTTGGCATTTTCTTCTACTGCTCAGTATTCAGCCTTAAGGTTAATTCTAGCATCCCCGAGCAGGAAAAGTCACAAAGTTCAACCAATTCAGATGTTGCCATTACCCCATCTAGCTCTTCTCGCTCCTTCATTAAATTGAAAGGTATTTTTTTCAACTAGAGTATTTCTTTTCAGTTTCTAGCCTATAATCTTTCCTACCATCTCTTCCTTTCCATGATATGTTCTTAGAACCACAACACAAACTGCATATGCAGTCAGATTTAGACTTCTAGTTATATATAAGCTTTATGGTAATTTAAAAGAATGGTCTAAAATATTTTTACACAATGAATCATATAGTTTGTGTTTTTTTCCAGAGCTTTTCTTTATATTATTATTATAATAATCTTGGAACAATGCTACCCCATTTTTAGTCTACCTCTGTTCTAGCTATGAAATGAAAATACTAACATATATTAAGTCTCACTCTTTTCCATGATCAGATGTTTAGGATTTCAATCCATAGCATCTGTTTTAAGTTTCTTAGGCATAACTACTTTCTAGTTTCTAGGGATATTAACTACTTAATTGTTACCAAGTCCATGGTGTGTTGTATAATAACAACAATAAATTATCTAATTATACATTTAAACCAAGGTACATGATAGATCAATGATTTTATCATACATTCAGCTTAGTATTAAGTATTAACTATCAAAGGCTTGATGTAGTGGATGATCTAATGGCTAACCCAGAGATTATGCCACATATTGCTCAACATCTTCGCAGGCTTCCAGACTTGGAACATTTTCTTGGCCGAATTAAGTCCAGCCTTAAATTACCTTTTCTGTTGTTATGTGCACATAATTTTTAAACTTCCAATTCTGACTAGTAGTAATGGACTTCATACATTTCTTGCTCAGTTTGAAGCAGCAATAGACAGTGACTTCCCAAATTACCAGGTATTTTTTCTTACTTGACACTTGAATTTGGGGCTTAGGCATTTGGGTTTGCCTGTCCTCATTTGGGTCATAGTCTAATTCGTGCCAGACTGGGCCAAATGAAAATTACTAAGTCTTTATTTTTCCTGACTCAGTCAGCCCATATTTCTACTCGGACTAGTTTATTAGGTTTGAATCATTTGATTCATTTTGGCACCTTGTGTAATAACCCTTTTAGCAAGTTTTATATATTATACCCCAGATCTTTGTAATTAAGATTTTCAAAATCATCGTAATTATTAAATCCATTTCTTGTTTGTTTTTGTTAAGATAAAAAGTTGGCAGCACTGTTGATTCTTACTGAATTTTTTACTGTAGATAATTGGCATTTTTAGCAGTTTGATGTATGGCAAATGTTGATTTTCATTTTCATCAATTATATGGTCATGTTTGGAAACATATGCAGTGTTGTGTTATCTTTGAGTTTATGTACGTCTAACTGTATAGTTGGAAACATATGCAGTGCTAAGATCCATACCAAATGGACCAAATCGACATGTATGTTCTAGTTATATATCAAGTCTAGTAAAAAAAATTGCGTTGCTAGAAAATTAGTCAAGATTTAATTAAAAATTCAACTAGATTATTCACGTATAGTTACCGGATGAGAAAAAATCATTAAAATCAATTATTCCCTAAAAGTCATCAAACTTATCGGTCTATAAAAAATGTCTTTTGTAATTAAATGGTCTAACTTCTTTCCTCCCTTTTAATTTTAGATAACAATTTTGAGAGGTGTGCTATATAAAAAGATAAAACAAAGTGAGAAGTAGAAATAATTATACGCAATATATATCAATTATTTAAAATTTTAATTTCGATACACTAAGTAGAATATTTTAACTAATAATATTTAATTATAAATTGTCATAAATATCATTTTTGAAGTAATTAATATAAAATTGGTCAATTTGTGAAAAACTTGACAAATTTATATCATACTTAATTAACAATTTATGATTGAGTTCATTTTAATAAATTAATTATTTATTGTTAAAATAATAGAACTTTAATGAAATATCTTCTATTGAAAACAAGCTATCCTTTTACATTAATGAAACTAACATTCCATTTCTTCCTTTGTTTGTTTCTATCAATTTCTCATTTCTCTTTTCTGCATTCATAACTAACAATCTTCTTGACTTCTATGACTACTACAAGGGTTAGATGGAAGCTTGAGATGGATCAACCTTTCTTTTGTTCAGGTATACAATGATATGAAGTTCTTAATTTTATGAGCATCACTAATTCGAAAGAAGCATTTACTAAGCTTGTTTTTGTTCAGGTATACAATGAAACTAACATTCCACAGGTATATTGCTTTCTCTCTGCTTGCTGGTTTTCCTTTCCAAGTTTTCCTTATCAAGTAATTAAGTTTGGTTGCAGACAGTGGCTGGGATAAATTCCAGAGGAGCTAATGGTGTTAGTCAGGGATTGACTTCTCGAAAAGGTGGCTTAGAACTTGTCAGGTTGGTGATATGCAAAATAAATTACACTTGCTTTAATGCACATCAATGATTTAATGCATTAGTAATTGCACAATGAGTTTGTGGCTAGATTATACATTTTTGGAACTGAGACAGGTATGTACTACTAAAAAAAAGGCCTTCTACATCGATTCTAATGGTCTTTCTACATCGGTTACGACGCGTGGTGGTAACACAGTATCGTTGAATACCGACATCGGTTGGAGGACCGTCTTTGAAGGGCGACCTTTCTACATCGGTTGTGTAGCTCAACTGATGTAGAATGTGAGCTTTCTACATCGGTTCTAAGGTTGAAACCGATGTTGAATGATAGGGTTTCTACATCAGTTATCAATCAACCGATGTAGAATGGGTAATAATGGCAAGGTTTCTACATCAGTTATAAGTCAACCGATGTAGAATTTGAAGGATTTCTACATCGTTCATTACCGAACCGATGTAGAATGGGTAGGAATGACAAGGTTTCTACATCGGTTATAAGTCAACGATGTAGAATTTGAAGGGTTTCTACATCGTTTATCACTCAACCGATGTAGAATAATGATTTTTTATTATTATTTTTGCGAAATTTATAATTTCCCCTTCAAATATTGGTGTGATGTTAAAGTGCATGATTGTGGTTTACTAAATGTAAAAATACACATATTTGAGCCAGTAATAGAAAAATCACAAACTGCGTGTAAGACTAATGTGAAAAATCAAGAACATCAAGAAACAGTTTTATTGAAATGTTATTTAACAACTTCTATAAAGATTTTGCAGGGTCAAGGAAAGTACCTATTGTAGAAGCATTAATCTGCAATAGATGGTGTGAAAAGCCCAAGTTATAATGCACTATCGACCCATCAACCAGTTGATAGACGAAAACAAGGTTTGAATAATTAATATTGCAGAAGATAGGAATAAAGCATGACAATACATTTTCCTATTTCATGATTAACAAACAGATAAATGGTCCAAATAAGATCATCCTTCTTTTGTTTCCCCTCATTTACTCCCATAGTTAGTAGCTGGCTGGGTCCTGCTCTTAAGAAAGTCATGTCAAAAAATTGGAAACTCTATTACTATTAACTATGTGTATACATAATACAGTTTTATAATCCTTTTAGGCAATTAAACAGTGTTAAAGAATGCTCACAAGTAAATAACCCAGCTAAACAAAATTTATCATAATTAAATACTAAAAGAGTCCACTAGTGACAAAGCCAAAAAATGTATAGGAAGTTGTGGAAGCAGCAGCAGTAGCTGCGGCTGCTACTTGTGCCGCAACAGCTTCTTTCGCTCTTTTTGATGAACTACCCTTGGGAACTATAGGAATTCTAGGCGGTAATGCTAATTCCAATATAGCAAATCTGTCACGACAAGTATCCCAAGCGAGAAGTCTTGCACTTCCAGAGTCAACAATTGACCAATCACTAACCTTGTAGACAGAGAAATAAGGAATATCTGGCCAAACAATTGCTAGATACCTGTAAACATACGATGCAGTAAGAAAGCAACAGAAAACGCACTCCAATTTAAGAAACTAAATGATAGAAGAAGAGGAAGCATAACCAAAAAAAGATCTGGGAATAAAAACCACAAACACAGAAAAGATCGTATTTATTTTGAGTATCACTGATATATATGGAATGCCAAAAGTTAGAATTTTATTCATCTTATATTCTATAGAAAAACCCAAAGCCACAAAATTATATTGAAGAACAAAATATTAGTTACTTTTAAATTACAAAATTTCTTTACAAGAAAAAAAAATCAACCAAGTTGTAGCAAAAGTCAGAGGCAACTTACTTTCCTGAACTGCTGACAGAAAGAACTGAATGCGAATCATGTGGAACAGGAGTACTTATGTGCTTCTTCCCCTGCTTGATAGGTAATGGTTCAAAAAAATCTCCCTTGGGTCTTCCTGTTTCTGACAAGGAGCTGTTATTTCCAAGAGATGGATTTGCAGAATTGTTTAACCGAAAATTTAATAGCTTTAATTCCCTTTCAATTACAAATATGGCAGAATGCTTTTTACTGTCTGATGGGGTTGGTAGAGGAGCAACAGGTGGAAGAGATCTAGCATCAAACTCACAGATAATAACACCAATGTTGGTTCCAACAGCTACAAGATGCGGCTGCAAAGTATGTGCAACCATACAATACACCTGCCCAAAAAATCAGAGGCAAAATTAAGTTTGACCAAACTCATTACCAGGTAGAGTAAACAAAAAGAATGGGAAATTGGACAGGGAGTAATGAGGGCTGGGCTTGAAATTCAGTTTCTTCTTTGTTAAAGAGGACTTATTTGCCTGAGGTATATAAGCATATTATACAACATACATAAACTGATAACAGGATTGAAGTAAAGCTTTCCACAGATTTTGTTACACTCAATTTTGATCTATCCTTGCCTCCATTCAAAAATATTGATATAAACTATTTGAATGCTTTGAAATATATTCATATCATTCCAAGTTGGATAGCTTCAACAAGAAGTCATACATGGAACAAAAAATACTACGCCAATTCAGAAATTAGAAGAAAAAAAAAGGTTTGGAGAATATCAAGGTTTGGAGCTCGAGGATGGCACCAAGAAGCCACACTGTGGCAAGCCAATTTAGGAACTGGCTTTATACGCCGCAGCTCCTGAGAATCAAAAGCTTTTTCATGCTAAGTCTTTCTAGTTACCAGGAGAATTTTCACAAAAATTTAAAATAGCCAGGCATTAGCCCCACTACCACACCTTAAAGGAGACGGTGTCCCATATGGCTAATGTCTTATCAGCACCAATTGTGATTAGCTGAGGAGCACCTCCCATCACCTTTGACAACTCAACTGCCACAACCCCTCCATCATGTGCCTAGATAGATGCATTAAGTGCTATCATTAACCAATGAAATGTCCATGCACGGAATCATTCATGAGTCATACAGAAAAGAATAATAAGGTAGAAAAAGAGAAAAGGGGGGTGGGGGGGAAGATACATTATTTGCCAATGTAAGTTTGCATTTCGCCTTGTACCCAAATTTTAGATGTTCCTTTCTATTATAATAATATGTTATTCATCTCATATCCTTCCTTTCAATTGTATTCTCACCTTCCAATGTAAAATGCAATTGCTTGAACAACAAAAAGGAAATAGGAACTATAATTAAGCCACAACTAACAATGGCTTATCCCTGTTTTGCAGCCATAATAAGCAATTGACAAATATGAGTTAGAATGAGGAAAAGAGTGGTACTTTTAAACTCAGCTTGGGTACAAGTTCACGTGAATCCTGTCCGTGGTCAGCACTCCAAATTATGAGCAATCCATCACTAGCACCCGAAACCAGAAGAGCCTGAAATCCAAACATACCCCACACAAATGAACTGCCATACCAAAGTACAAAAGCAACTTCCAATTATAAAAGCAATATATAGAGATAATCAGTCATGCGAAAAACCTGCACATACATGTCACATATCAACTAGCAATTGTAATTTCTCAATAAATTATCTTGATTGGGGGTGCCAGAGAATCCTAACTAAGTTTCTAAAAATTAATGCAAGTAAAATACAATAAAGTAGAATAAGTTCTTCAATGGGGAATCAAGACTTACCTCACCAGAAGCAGCCATGAATGACATCAAGCAAGAGATAGACCCCTTATGACCTCCAGTGTACCTTCGCACAAGCTGCAAGTAACTAAAGTATCACATGATATGCTAATAATTTAAACTAGATTAATATTAATTTTTTAGGTCCCCACCTTCCATGTCATCATTGATAGAACTCTAATGACACCATCAGATGCACCAAAAGCAACAAGAGGACCATCACCACCTGTTCTATAAAGGAACTCCATGCTGCAACAGCATGTAAAATTGGAAAATTGAAACAACTTATACAGTATGCATAAATATTGCAAAGAAAAGTATAATATGTAAACAAAATATGTATTCATTGCAATTAATTAACTTAGGACTAGGATACAAAATTATGTCATACAACATGTGATGCCAAATTTCCATCAAGAATTGAGAAGGTGGAGATTTTACACACGAAGGATTTTAATTTGTACAAATAAATAGAATTAGAATATCAGAAGAAAAGGTGGCAAACAAAAGATTGTCTAGGGAGAGAAATCTCTATTTGGAATTTGGCAATTTATTCACACATATGGCCACCTATGTTGTACTTTTATGTGTGCCTCAATGATTGCTTATGTGAAAGAGAGATATTTGGGAGCGGGGAAGGCAAAAAGCTCACACAGTAGAGACTAATTAAGGAGCAATCATCATTTATTACGCACCATCTATTTAATTAATTCAATTTAATTTTATTATCTAAATTAAATCATCATCATGGAGAAATCATATTTGATGAAAATTTAACATCGTCTTATTTTAAATGATTATAAATATATTTTTTAATATGATTAATTTAATTTAGACAAAAAAGGATAAAATTAAATCAATTTTAAATAATTTTAAAAATCATAATTTAAAATTTTGAATAAAAAATTAAAACATCAAGTCAAGAAAGAAAAACTGATTTAACTTAAAAATGCTAAAGGAGGAGAATTGAATAATAAGAAATTGGAGTGGCAATGTGGCAGAGGGGGCAAATCAAATCAGGAAAACATGAGCACATATAAAGTGGAGCCAGTGGATGAAATGGAGCCACCTAAGCAAATAGGAATCTCCATGATGCCTAAACTGGTAATATTCAATTCATTGATGCAAATCGGGTTGTCTGCACTTGAGAAAAGCTCAATGCATTGAGCTGAATATGTACACCGTAAATTATGTTCATTGTTAACTAAGCACTATAGCTAGTAGATAGTAATTATCACAAGCATCATACTAAAACATCAAAAGAGCATCATGAGCAAATTTGTTCTTTAAAATAAAAGATAAAATTTTCACTTACATAGAAATGGTCCAGTTCCAGCAGAGTCACCCTCCACAAGCTTGAGCTGGATGGTCACTTTCCGAAACATATATTTTCTCTTAGATCCAAATCCAGCACCTGCAGTGTTCAAAAAAAGGTCACATGTTTAGATGAAAAATAACACATTTTGCAGGACTATTAAATGGACTAACAAGAATTAGATCTAACAAAAAAAAGTGCAAAATTAGATCAAATAAGAATTAGTTCAAATGTGATTTGTAAAGAATTCTCATCACCATGAAATAGATATGATGTTACTTACGCTGTATATAATTAAACTACAAAATTTATAATATATGTTACAATATAATTGAAAAAAATAATTAAATTTCTAACAAATATATGTTAAGATTTGACTTGTCCATAATTATATTTTTATTTTAAGTTTTTGTTTAATTTAATTTTGTTTCAATGTTTTTTTTTATTAGTTCTACCTTACCACTTTTGGAATATTCTTCTGAGTTTTCTCTTAATGCTTTAGCCTACAGTTTTCTCAATCTGCCTCTGCCTCTACCTACTCTCCTTACTAAGGCTTCTACATGCCATCTCCACACATGCCCATACCACCTAAGAGTATCTTTAGCATAGGCAACTTATTAAACAACTAACACTGACCTTGCTCTAAGGCAAGTTTCTGCTATATTTTTTACCTTAGTTTTTTTCTCGATAAGTACTTTTTTGATACCATGGTTACTGCCGAAGTAGAACAGTACAAGATAAATCATAAAAACCTTCAATAATTCTAATTGGTTGCTCTAATTTTTCAAATATGGCATCAGGAAAATAGTAACCAATCAGCACAACAGATTTTACAACATCAGAAATTCTAGAAGCTCTTCAATTCCTTGAACCTAACCCATTAAGGAGGTAGGTGGCAGGTGGCAACTCTCGACTTTCATTTAAACTACTCTAACAAATGAAACAGACCCTTAAACTTTTGCATCCATATCATCCTCAGAAACACACATGGACAAAATAGGAATGCAATAACAGAACTTATGTAAAGTATTTTATAGATAAACTAATTTTAACTTAAGATAAAAGTTTAATTATATTTTACGCCTTTTTTCTGCACCTACAATTATTTATTGAGAAATTTATTTAAAGATACCCATAAATAAGAAGATCAGTACAAAGATTTGGTAGGAAAATTTAGAATTATTCATGTGCATAATAATCTATTCATCCTTAAAAAAATACAGTCAACTTACCAATAACAATTCATCTAGCTATGATTAAAGTACCTACCTTTCCATAATTCTCAAAATTGGTTTTGAGTATATACTCAACATTAGTTGGCTCAGTGGTGTAAACCTCATATCTGAAAGGGTTGAGCAGCCTGTAAGCCTTGTGCTTGGCAGCAAGATCAGTCATATAATGGTGCAGCCTGTTGAAGTTTAGCATCTGATTGAAGATGGTGTCAGCAACAGGGTGGTACTTCTTTCTATTATGCCTTTTGTTCAGTTTTCTGAACAGAATTTGGACCACCAAAAGAGTCAAAGGTGCAGATAAAGCTGCAAAGAAATAAGGATGTGAAAGGAAAGCCATGGATGATGGCATGCTTTGGTTTGGTTCTTTGGTGAGCTAGGGAAGCTGTTGTGCTAATGCGACCTTTTATAGTACTTCAAATCAGAATAGAGATTTCAAGAAAAAAATCTTATAATGAAAAAAAATGGTTTACGATGCATTTTTTCCATGCCAAATCAGAATAGAGATTTCAAGAAATAAAATATATTTTAGGCCTTTCATTTTGCCATTGCTTCTTCCAAATATTGGTCCCACGCTTCTTTGGTAATAATAAGTTTCACATTCCCAACAATCCACATTATGATCAGAATCGTTATCCTTAGCTTTGTTCTACAAGCATTAGAAACATGAGAATAAAGATTATGAAAGATTGATGCATCCAAATATTCTCACCTTAGACACATAACTCCCCAAATAATTGTTTGAAAGCCACAAACTTGTATGCTTTAATGAATGGAAGCCTGAAAGAAGGAAGACCATCGATGTCAGCATATAAAAATTTCCAAAAATCAGAAAATCACATCCTTATATAAATTTCCAAAAAAAAGGAACCACAAACAACTACAATACAAGAAAAGATGAAATCTGATATATATATATATATATATATATATATATATATATATATGTATATATATATATCAAGCTAGCATCAATGTATATAAATTTCTCTAACGTTTATTTTCTGTACGTGCAAAGGTCTCCAAATCCCATGTACTCTTTATTTTCAATCTTTTGAATCATGTGTGCAATACCTACTCCCCCTGTAAGTTGGAAAAAAATAAAATAAAAAATAAGCCATCCAAATGAAAATACTTACCTAATAAAACTGCACTAACACTAAGTGTGAGTAACAATATATTTTGATAATCTTTTTTTACAAATCCAATCAATTTTTACAAATATATTTTCACTAGCTAACCTTTTTTTTGTGAGTAACAATATATTTTTACAAATCCAATCAATTTTTCACTAGCTAACCTTTTTTTTGTGAGCAACAATATATTTTGATAACTAGTAATTAATATCATATTTTTTACAAGCTATTTTAGTATTTATATTTAATAAAATATGACATGTTGGTAAACACTAGCCAACCCCAACATTTACCATGGGTACTACTAGTAAGTAATAACCTGGGAAAAATAAAAAATATCAAAGAGAATGTCCACAAAGCGGTACTCCAAAAGATGATACTTACCTAATAAAACTGCACTAACACTAAGTGTGAGGCTAAGGATGAAAATGATCACAGATAAATACAAGGATAATTACCCGGGAAAATTAATTAATCGAGATATAAAGTTACCTGCGAAAATTAAAAACTGTCTAAAATAAAACTGAAATATAAAAACTATCACTCCAAATTGCAACATCTTTTCCATTTCAAGATTATCTCATTGATCTGAATTTGAAGTGCATCATAATACTTTTCTAGTTTACCATGTGATCTCTGGGATTTGGACGCCTCTGGAAATCCAACTCATCAAACTCAAAGACAGACAGCAACTCTACTGCATTGATACCAAGCTCTAGAAGGTGTGGAATCTAATAGGCAAGCAACAAAATAAGTTTAAATAAAGTCAAGTCTCTAATCAAGTCTCTCACTTTATCCCTTTCAAACAGAAACATCGATGTCTAGTTATTAGAAACTAAGTGGAATTCATATTATAGTTTTGTGAAATTATGCAATTGATCAAGAAAAAGGTAAATGAATTAAATAATGTAAAAACATCCGTTGAGAGAGAAAAAAAAGTAACTGTTAAGAGATAAATAAAATAACAGATCCACATATAATTGCTGAAATCAGAAAATGGAACACAATCCAGATCATGATTTGATTTCATACCAAACTTAGTAGCTCTCTAAATTACAACTTTGCATAACATGGTGTTCCCGGTAGTAATTTAGCCTGATAGACCAGGAGTGAGTGATAATGTGTAGCAATTGTATTTTTTTTTCTTTTGACAGAGTAGCATCTGGTTTTGTATGTATACAAGAAAGGAAAAAAGAATGAAAAAGCTTTTATTAATGTACACAGGACTTAGTGTTTCTTCAACTATATATATTGCCTTTCAAAATTGTTTGTAATTTACATTCAAGAAAAAGGTAAATGAAGGGATCTTACCTTACCCTTTCGATCGACTTCTACCGGGTACTTGGGCATCACTTGAGCTGATGCCTTGTCATCTCTGTTACATCATTTGATGCAAATTGATTCCAGTTCAGCTCACCCATTGTTCTAACCCTTCTAATGCATTCAAGGCTCTCTGGTTGTAAGAAGCACTCTTCAATAGCACCGTATGTTCAGCCCAAAGTGACATCCTATATCCATGGATCTGCATGGTATAGGTCAGGAAATGTATTAGTATTACAAAAATGTACAAATAACAGTCCAGAACACTATTGTAGTTATTCACAACCCATATTCTTTCACTATACCAAAAACATATTATTAAAGTAAAGTTACATTGACAAATGCATATTGGTATTCGAGGGAATTAGAGAACTAGAGAAACCAAAATAAAGCCAAGTTGGTGGTTTTGTGGCCTGATGATCATAAAGGCCTCGTTGGCTGGTTGCTTGTATTTAACTCCTCTAAAGTGAAACGTGCATTTTAGAAACTAGAGTGTGGAATTTTAATTTGTTATACATGTAATTTATCACAACTTCAACTATTCATTTTTTGAATCAACGGTTGTCATAAAGGCTTAAAGTAAATGTGAGAAGTCACTAAGTACTACTAACTTAAAAAAATGATTACCTGCCCACTAGGATAATACTGCCTTCTTGCCAGGTATGATGAGGTTGGTAGGCACCCATTGCAATCTCGATGTCCCTTGTTCCTTCCATAGAGCGCTGGTTGATGTTTGCAGACCCCAATATAACATATTCATCATCAACTATCATGCCTTTTGAACGAACATAAACCATGAAACGTCGATTGGTTCTGGCCTGGATAAAGAGCACTAGCACACAAGTTTACAATTGCATTCACTAAAGGGAGATTGCATGCCACAAAACAGACGATTAAGATGCTTATAATGACTGCTAGAATATTTGTTTTACTTGTAAAACACACATTTCACATGTTAAGAAGAAAATTAAGACATTTGGATAGAGAATAGAAACTGCCTTTCGCCGTTTACACAACAAAATAACAGTTTATAACAAGCAATTTGGAAGCAACTCTTTTTTTATTCATTGGTTCCAGATATCTATAACTTTGTAAGAACTCACTGTTTCATGGCACTATGGAAGCAGAAAAATGAAACTGAAAAGGGAAGAGGGGATGGAGAGAATAGAATCCATACCTGTGGACTATTTGCTGGCGGAGGAGTTCCAGACAGTGATATTCTCATACATATCTATGGCCTCCCTATTGCCAAGACAGAAAAAGATCAAATAGTCTTGTGGAGAGAATGCTGCTTCGAGACCAACTTCAACCAAAGCCTTGTAAATTGTCTCATACATCATTTGCATTGTTTTATGCTGAATTTTGTTAAGATAAAATTCATGGTAAGAAGTATGAAACTATAAAAAAGAAAATTATGCTTGTGTTCTTTTTGGAAGCAATATTACATCTTTGACTAAAATGGTCAGAGAAGTGAGGAAGACACGATACTTTTAGTGTATATTCTGGGGCCAGAATTCAGATAACTAGAACCCACTCATAAGTTGTTCCAGCTTCACACAAGTTTAAGTAATTTCTTATATTCTGATGAGTAGACAAATCAACAGGTAAACTGGGCATTCAAAATCGCAATTTATTAGCAGGATTCAAGTGGCATAATTTGAAAGTTGGCCTTTATCTTGTGAGTTGTAGCATACCTGCCAAAATAGAATTCTTTGAGTGGCAGCACCAGTTGGAACACCCTCTGGCGCCACATTGGAATGACAATGTACACTGCAAGTCTCTCGTTTGCCCTTATCTTTGCAGCAATCTTCAGTGCAATTTCCATAGGAATTAAATTATTAGCACCTGCAAAAACATGCAATTTTAACATTGAAAGGAGATATTTTAGCATTGGATGCTTTATCCATACAAAAGCTGATATACCGGGATATTGGGATAATCTATTTATGTTCTACAAAATCTTCAGCACACTAAAAGAAGGAATTCTTGAAGCAAAAAGCAACATGTGTTCAGAAAGAGGAGTTCCATACCAAGGTCTTTATGTTGACTCCAATTATATGAAGACCCAATGAAATATTGATTCTCTATATAAATGTAATGTTGTGCAGCACGAATGGCCTTTACATATGCTGTATGTATGCTCATGTCAATCAGCACATTCTTCCCACATACAAGATTCTGCAAAAACACATTAATGTTTAAATATCCCATCATCACACCTAAGATGGTTCAAGTATGATGAATTGAAATCTAGCATGTGTACGAAAACTTAGAAACATAAAAATCTTTCACTCACCATGCTAGATGCATCTTTTGGCTCCTTTGGAAACCCCTTGACAGAATTTGAATCAATTGAACGGAATATCTGTATCCCAAAGCATGTATATTTAATGGTTACCTTTAACTATTGTATTTTGAATGTGTAAATTTTTTCCATATTTGTTGCACAACTAGAATTCTCCTGCTAATTTATGACAGAGATAATATCCTATTTATCTTTAGAATGTTGCAACTTAAGTGCAATGGAATTATGTGGCTAGGAACCAATGAGTTTCAATTTTAAAACAAAGTTCAAAGCTACTAAAACTGAACCTTGTCATAAATTCTGACATTTATGAGAGAAAAAAAGAAGGCAAACTACCAAATGGGATCACCCTATCAGTAGTAATATTACCAAGCTCTGGGATTTGGACGCCTCTGGAAATCCAACTCATCAAACTCAAAGACAGGCAGCAACTCTACTGCATTGATACCAAGCTCTAGAAGGTGTGGAATCTAATAGGCAAGCAACAAAATAAGTTTAAATAAAGACAACAAATAGTAAGTATGAAGCACATAGTAATAAATAAACAGGTATATTTCATAAAATTGAAGACGGTGTGTAGCCACTAAAGAATTGCATACAACCTCCTTTTCTGTGATACCAAATGGTAACATAATTTTGTGGGAAAAGCTTCCTAGTATTAAGACTTTCTTTCTTCTAGTTGTATGTAACAAGATTACTGCAAGAATATCATTTCCAAGTAACTAACAAGAACATACAAAGCTTCTTTTAAATATATGGCAGTAACACAGTATCTAAGAACTACTACATTTACGAACTTTGCATTTACCATAGAACAAATTGAACACAAAAATAACATGTGCCACTCAACAGACTGAAATTTGCTAGCTGTGACTGAGTCTCATCACAATTCTGAGCGCAATATGAAGAAAATGACTTTTTCTCATGTTCTATAGAAGGTTTAAAACCATTCTAGGATCCCAGTCATTTTTAACATGCATATATTTCGCATACACAGTGTATTAAGATTTGTTGTGTCAATGTCATGTATTGTTATAGATACCAAAGAAAGATTTGACAAACCCAATATAACTCTCTTTGGAAAATCTTTCCTATTCCTATCCTTCAGATTTGAGAGCTATATCCCTGCCAAAGTACGATTCAAGAGACTGAAACTTCCTTACTAACTGGAACTCATCGAAATCAGTTCCCTTCTAGTGGTGAGGGAAGGAGATACCTTCCATTACTTTTGTAAAAAGTCAATATATTATTCCATCAAGGGTTTGAAACTGCTACAGAACTTCAACAGGACATTAAGAAATTTGCATCATTCCAATATTCAAATCCCCATCTTTGTCAATATAACATCTTTGTCTCATTTGTCCATATTTTAATGGTTGAACTACTGTTGGACCCAAAGAAAAACTTTCTTCAATCCATTTCATAAACACAAGTAAATGTAACTTTAAGAAATTTGTACTCATGAATCAAAGTGATGCATCATATTTGTCTTAATTATAACATAAACATTACCTTTTCAATCATACCGAGGTAGCTGCCATGAATGTTGCTATCCAAACCACTAGATTCATCACTTGTAAATTCCCAGACATTCATCTCATATATAACAAGATCTTTCTGTATTAGCAGCCACAAAAATGATGAAAATGGAAGAGCATACATTAGACTTCATTCAGCCAGAACCATATCCTCAGTGAAATGAAGACTAGACATCAGGTATAATAGCATACAAAGCAAAGGCATGATCTAGCCATAGACATAACACAAATCAGCTTGTAAGAAGCCTTGATCTAGGAAAAATATTGTAATAAATATAACTTATAACAGCCAATTGTGCAGGAAAAATACCTAAGAAATATTTGGAAGCTTGTAATTTTCTCCCCAGTCAAAAGGCAAGCTGTCAAAATCATATGTGCCAAGAAACTTAGACAACTTCATGCTAATATCCCCGAAATATCCCCACGTGGTCCTTCCTCTTCACCTCAATCGCCTCCTACCTCTTCCTCTCAATCCTCTTCCACTTCTCTCTTTCTCTCCTCTTTCGCCATCGTCAAATCCCTCTTGGGCCATTCCCCACCATCCACAGCCTCTCCATGTCCCTCATCTCCGCCACGATCTTCCCTGGCATCCTCCTCTCTGTCGCAACCGAGATCCACAGAACGCGGTGGTTCTGGCGGCGCTCCAAAACCCCCTTACAGTGGCTCCTCTACGGGGGACAGCTGAGGCTGCGGGAGCTTGGAGAGGAAGAGGAGCAGGAGGGGGAAGAGGATTTGGAGCACGAGGGAGAACAGGACCGAGAAAAGGAGCGCGAGCGACACGAGGAACGGGAGTCGGAGGGGGAAGAGGAACCAGAGGAGGAGCCGGAAACGGAATCGGAGGGGGAGCCACGACCTTACCCAGGTTTCGCCATAGTTGTAGCAGAGAGAAAGGAACGAAAGAAACCCTCCTGAAACCTAAGGAGTGAAAATGAAAAGTCGTTCAACGTTAGAAAATGAAAAAATAAAAAGATCAAAATATGATGAATTTAAAGACGGGTGCTAACTAAAACCGCAGTAATCATGTTACAAACAAAGACGATTTTTATAAAACCGCTTTTGAAACATTCAAAACAAAGGCGGTTTTATAAAACCGCAAAAAGTTGGATTAAATAACAAAAATGTCACTGCATGTTTTACTACATCGGTCTCCAATAACCGATGTAGATTTAACGATGTTGAATGACCAATTTGTAGTATTAATGCAATCTCGGATAAGTTTATGTGCTTATGTGTGTATATATATATATATATATAAAAGTTTATCATTGTCACTCTGTCTTATACCATTAATGGTGATTGTCGGAACTAAATAGATAATAAATTATTCAATTATAGAAACACTATAATTTATTTCTCACTTTCGCTGAATGCGGGCCGAAAACCATTCCCAATACTCACTTTTAATTTTTGGGTGATTTATTTTTTATTTTTTTAAAAAAAAGAGTGGTTCTTGTCTTTTCAAATAGAAAAAAAAAATTAGTCCAAACAGATAACTTTTTTGTCCTAAACATTTTATGTCATTAGAGGAAAAGCACGAGTACTAGTGATCACCATATTGTGCCTAAAGAATTGCAATATACCACATTTGATTAAAAAAAGAAAAAGATATTACATAAAAAAGAAAAGATAAAAGCCACCACGCACCAGCTATATATTAAGTATAATGTAGCTAAGCTCTCTATGACTATCATCATAAATATTAAATTCGAACACATTTTTATTAGAAGTTGCCCAATCATGAAAGTAATGCATGCTTATACGTAAATGATGCATGCCTATTATTAGGCTTGCAATTTGCAAATCAACTTAATTTAGTGATACATAATGATGCCAATTTTTCATGGTAAAATAGTGTAGGGTTTAGTTATATAATTAATGCCTTTGATTTATCAAATTAGGAAATTTAATTTGGTGATTTCAAAAAATTATTTAATTGATTTTCTTCTTGTTCTTATTTGATATTAGAAACGAAGAAGAATCGATAGGCACGTGATGATCCTGCAGTTATTGTGATCTGCAGTCTTCTTTTGGCCGTTGCAACTTTGGCTTATTGTGCCACATAAGTTTTTCTTACATTTTGATTGTAGTGTTTTGATGGCCGATGGTTCTTTATAGTAGGGACTTTGTTATGCTATAGGAAGCTACAATATCTTGTAGGGATGGGTAAGCAGGTCAGCCCGTCCGCGTAAGATCTGTCTGCATAAGTTCGCATTGGCAGCGGATCGGGTCAGTCCACCTTGCTTCTTACACGGACCAAATAAATTGGTCCGCCCCCGCCCCACGGATCCCGCGGGTCAAACGGGTCAGTCCGCGGGCCTAGTTTTAAAAGAATTTCAATTTTAATAAAAAAATACAATACAATCAAATTAAGTTCAATACAGATGTAAATAAAATCTCAATAGTTAGTCAATTACATCAATAAAATAAATAATGTCTTAACAAAAGAAAATCCAAGCAATAAATCTAAAATATGAAATTTAAACATCTCTAACAACAAATGATTCCATATTTGAAATAGCTTAAGCCTTCTCCATCTCCACATTTAAGAGTACAACAACAATGAATCAGCCCCAACAAAAATAGGATAAAAACAAATTCTAGAGAGAGAAGAGATGTACTTTGCATGGTGGCGCGGTGGTGGGCTGAAGCTGTGCTGCTGCGGTGTGTCACGTGACTGTGTGAGTGTGAATCGCGTTTTGTTTTTCTTGTAAGAGAAAGAGTCGTATGACTTGTGCGCGTGCGAAGAAAATGTGTTCTTAGCCTGCTACAATGATAAATGCTAAATATGATGTGAGCTATTTTTTATAATAAAAATATATTGAAATATCTTTAAAAATATTTATTTAACAATTATTTTTAACTTAAATGATAAAAATTGATATTTTTATTATTTATGGATTGCAGATATGAGAAGGATAGATTAAAAGAAAAGAAGATCGAGAAAATATCAAAAAGGAAGATTTTTAGCATGTTATCACTTATCTTTTTTTATCTTAATCTTTTATTTTTCTTATCTTTTCCTTTTTTATCTTTATCATCTTTTAATTTAAATCTTTTATTTTTATCTTTAAATTTTTATCTTATCTAATATATTTCTTTATCTGTTATTTTAACATAAAAGTTTAAAGTGAAAAAGAGAAAATCAAACCTAATATAATTGGGTCAGGGTCACACCTAATGCAGCTGCGGGCAACCCACAGACCCCGCGGGCCAAACCTGCATAGTTCGTGGGTTAAGTGGCACGGACCCAAAAATATGACATAACCATGAACCGTTTAAAAAAATTGGTCCATAACTCGTGCGGACCACGGGCCCCACGAGCCAGTCCATGGACTTGGACCCGTTTACCCACCCCTAGTATCTTGCATTAGAGTGGTGTTGATGTCTGGTTCTTTGGCAGTGATCCATTATTTTCTATCTCCTACACTATTCAATAGCTTTTTATACATAATTTTATCCTAAACTCATCATTAGATTGATCCAAAATTTTAGACTAATTCAAAATTACTTGATATCTTATTCATTTACATCAAAATAATGTAATATATATGGATGAGTTGTTGATGGTAGCCACATGGATGTACTGGCTGTACAAGACCACCGACAACAAAATATATCTTGAGTACGTTATTTCCAATGCGCATACCTTTGGTGGCACTAGTTGGTCAATTTCATAATTCATCTCGAACATTAATGCATATGATTTTTTTAAAGCACATTTTAAGACGGTTAAAAAAACCGTCTTAGAATCCTCAATATATTTTAATTTTTCTTTTAAAAAAAGAATTCTAAGACGGTTATCTGAAAAATCGTCTTAGAAAGTACAGCCTTCTAAGATGGTTTTTAACTAAGACCCATCTTAAAAAGGTACTCTTCTAAGACAATTTCTAGTTAAGAACCGTCTTAGAATGATATATTTTTTCTAAGACAGTTATACATGAAACCGTCATAGAAAGTGACTTTCTACGATGTTGGCTACGACGACGGTTAATAACCGACGTAAAATACACAAAATAATCAATGTAAAAAGTTTTTTTTCGTAGTAGTGTTTATTATACTCTATAATTTTTATCAGAAAGTTTAAAACACTTACCTGCATCCATAATGTTGTTAAAAAATTATTACTAGTGTTTCTCCTTTCTTTGATTTCCTTTAGTTGGTCTCTCTGATGGAATAGAAACCCTCCATAACATCCTTTTTCAAATTCATTTTTCTTTAATACCAAAATTAACCTTAATGAAGTGAGAATATAGGGACTTATTTTAATAATTTAAAAATAACTCACAATAACTTTAATATAATTTCAAGTCTAATAACTATCATATTAGACATCTTTTCATTAAATTTATTTCATTATTATATGAGACATTATTAAATTAAATAATCTTACAGGTTATTGTTGGACAAGTGGCCTCTGTTATTTTAAGAAGGGGGGGGTTGAATTAAGTTACAAAGACTATTCCCCAATTAAAATTTCACTCTCTTTTTGGATAAACAATGCACCCTTAACATGAATTACTCAAAAGACAATTCAAAATAAACTTCTTTAAAGCAAAAGATTAATAGCAATAAATAAAAGAAGTTTAAGGGAAGAGAGAAATGCAAACTTGATTTATACTGGTTCAGCCACTTCCCGTGCCTATGTCCAGTCCTCAAGCAATTCACTTGAGATTTTTCACTCTCTTTGTAAAACTCCTTTTACAAAGTCTGAACCACACAGGGACAACCCTTCCCTTGTGTTCAGGAATCCTTTACAACAAGAGACCCTCGGTCTCTTAATCCCATTTCAGAAGTAAGAAGAGAAGAAGAAATCTCTCTTGAAAGAGATAGATTGTACAATGAAGATCAATCAAAATTCCTTATTGAATATGCAAGTGTTTGACCAAGGAATCTTTTTGAGAGGATAAGACATTTCAGTTCAGAAAAACTCTCTTAATCTTTTGAGAGGATAAAACTTTTTGGGCAATGAAAACTCTCTTTTAATTCGTGTTTCCAAGTCACATATAAATAGACCTTTGATGGCCATTCATAAACCATATGAATAGATGTGACTCTTGGAAATTATTTTCTGAAAATCTCCTCTGGTAATCGATTACAGGCTTTAAAATTTAAATTAAAACGTTTAGTAACTTCTGGTAATCGATTACCATCCATGTGTAATCAATTACACAATGTAAAATTTAAATTCAAACTTGTAATGGCTGTTATAAATCATTTTGGCCACTGGTAATCGATTACATCCTCTGGTAATCGATTACCAGAGAGTAAATCTCTTGAAAAAGACATTTTAGCTTAAATTTCTTGGCCAAACCTTTTGCTATTTCAATTTGAAATTCCCTTCCTAAATAACTAGAGATCTTCTTGATGTTGTATCTTGTATTCTTGGATTTTTGTCTTGAATTAAAATTGAGAAGCACATTTTCATAAAGTATCAAAACATCACGATCATATGGCATCATCAAAACATCAAAGGCAAAGTCTTTGCTTCTACAGTTATGAATGAGGAGAAAAGATCCCCCTAAGGTCAAGAGCAAAGGATGAGCGTCAGAGCTTGATATGCAGAGTTGAAATTTTGTGTCATGAATTTTTCCAAGGTTTGGTATTTCCTTAGTTCAATGATTTTGCTAACTGCCTTAAAGCATTAATAAATATAAACCATGTATCTAATGAAAAAGCTATAGAAATTAACTTCATAATCATATCAGGTTGTTGCCAATTATAAATTTGAGGCCGATTTAAAAGGTCATTAACAAAGAACGAGTTATGCATTGGTTGATGACAAGTTCTAGGAAAAAAAAAAGAAACAAAATGGTCACAAGAACTATTGAGCCAAAAAGGAAACATGAGGATGTGGTTGGTTTGAAGTGTGCAGCTGGGGAATAATTAATATGGTGCTACAACTCATGTGTCATTATTTGGACCAAAATGGATTCAAATTGTTTGTGAGATTGACATTTATATGCATTCACAAAGTCAGCAATTCAAAATTGTGCGATGAAAATCGAACCACTCGTATATTCATTTCAATCGGATTTAAAAGATGCATTTGGAATTTTTTTACTAATCATGGTATTGATACAAATTAATGTTAGGAAATTAAAATAAAATAAATGAGAAGAAAATGCAAAGTCTTAAACTAAATAACAAAAAAACAGTAGCAAAATAACTTCAGAACATGAATCAACAATGCACTATATCATACAATAAGCATAAAAGAAAATAATTCAAGGGAGAAATTTTGTTAGCCTGGGTTGAAGCACGCAAAGCTATCCTTAGAGAGAAAACGCCCCCACTGTACTAGTAGGAAAACCTAATTGTGCTCCTCTCCCAAGATACAGCAACCCGTTGGTTCCAATCGTGTGCAGCGAAAGGATCCCTGAACCTTTTGAACACCATGCTCTTGATCTCAAAAAGATATTTTTTTATAAGAAAGGAAAAAACAAAATTTAGAGAGAAAGAAAACAAATTGTTCATTCTGCTTGTGTATTTTCTAGAGAGGAGGAAAAATATAAATATAGGCATAGACCCTCTTATGCAACAACAAAATCTGACCATTAGAAACCAACTTACAGATATCAAAACAAACATAACAAATATGTAACAACTTGCATTGACCCATGATAATTGCGAAATTTGAGTTAATTTGATGGTCAATTTTGGCTAAGAATGATTACAATTTATTTACTTTACCGTTGTTTTTAATGAAATAATAAAGAAATTAATATCTTTGCAGTTTTTTATTAGCAGAAGTTAAAAGAAAAAGATTTCAAATGCTTTGGAGGAAAATTGATGCAAAAACTTGAAAAAAAAGTTGAAGATTGGAGCATCTTGCCTAGCACACAAGTCAAGCCCAGCGCATCTCCTCGCTTAGCGGCCAGCTCACGCTTAGCACAAAGAAGGCCCACAGAGAAGCCCAAAGGCACGCTTAGTGTGAAAGCCCGCGCTAAGCGCGAAGTCGCATGAAAATTAAGATACCTTAGGCTTATAAATGGAGTAGGAAGTAGAAGGGAAAAACACAACCTACACACCGGAACAACAACACCCCGGAGACTCAGAGCTTTCTAATGAATACATACTAAGCCTGAGTATCTCTAATAGGAGAAATCCTCTTTCTATGTCCATTATCCCATTTTCCTCTTCTATCGATCCCTCTTCTTTTATCCACATCAATCCCTAAAGTGTAAAGTCTCTTATGATAATGAGGGACTAAACCACCATTATTGGGAGCCTCGCAGACCAACTCTAGTGATGTAACTCTTTCTTATTATCTATTTAATGTAATGCCAATTTTTATTATTTCTTTCCTGTGCTTTATTGTTATTGTATGGCCTAATCGTCCATGCATTAGTTTTAGGGGTTATACATTGGGAAATGGTAATTTCTAAAGAACTGGGAAAGGGAATCTCAACAATTTATTGCTAGGGATATAGTGACCTTGTTGTGCCTCTACATACATCTTCATACTTAATGCAATTTATTAATCAATCTTTGCAAAGGGATTTGGGAGAAAGAATAGATAAATTATGCTATTCATAATGAGGGATCAGGGTTGAGTGATCTTTTATCTTTTCTTTTAAATCTTTATCTTATCTCCTATCTTTCTTTATCTTTTATTTTAAATTTCTTATCTCTTGCTTGAAAATTGGGTTTACATCAATCTAAATACAAACAAAGTTCCTGTGGATTCGACACTCAGACTTCTGAGTACTTTACTACTTGAGACAAATTGGTACATTTGTCAATGAGTTAACAAGTTTTTGGCGCCGTTGCCGAGGACTTTGCTTTTCGTACTTGGTTGTTTGCATATTCCAATTTTAAAGCAATTAGTTTTATCTTTTAACTTTTTGTTTTTATTTTTATTTTTTTTAAAAAAAAAAACTTTTTCTTGTAAGTCTATGCTTGCAGGGTGGAACCTCAAAAGAACTTGATTCATGGAAGATATTTTAAAGATGGAAGATCTTTTTAAGAGGCGGACTGAGTATCTTGACAGGACACGATCAAGGGTCACTTACCCACCACCTGTAAATTGTGATTTTTGTGGAGGAGAGCATTGCAATGACAACTGTCATCTCTACTCCATGAAAAAATCTTGGTGGGGACAGGAGTTACACCCTTACAATCAATATGAAGAAGAAATAACTCCTAATCTTAAGAGTGTGTTGGTAGAATTCATGGCATACCATGCTACCTCTAAAGCCAATCAAAACTCAATGCAAAATCTGGAAATTCAAGTTGGCAATAGCTACTCCATGGAAAATTATCAGTGAGAGCAAGAGTTACAATCCTACCATCAATATGAAGAAGAAAGAAGTTCTAATCTAGATAATTTGTTGATGCAATTCAAGGAAACAACTAAATCTACTCAACTAGCATTTAAAAGTCTAGAAATTCAAGTTGGTAAGCTAGCAGAAGAAGTGGCTAAATTTGTGGCCACAAGGGAAGAAAACTTTGTAGAGGTTGAAGCTCATGAGGAAAGTCTTGTAGAAGAGCATGATTCAAGAGAAAAAGATGAAGAAAAAATTAAGGAGAAAGCACAACAATGAGAGAACTACTTACAAGAAGAAATTCAACAAGAAAGTATTCTCCAAGTCAATACCCCTCCTCATCAACTGATTGTCAAGGAAAAAAGGCATGGAGAACATGATAAATCTTTAAGTGTTATTCTCTCCTTGACCTCCAGCACTTCTCTTGCAATGATATGGAAGGTGTTTTTAGAATACGTGAGTTTCATGGAGTCTCTAGCTAAGAGGCATGATGTAAGCTCCATTGGAGCTTGCAGGCCTAAGATCTTCTTCATCTATGGATTCCTTTGCTTCTTGGAAGATGAATGACAGCGAAATGGAGAAGGAAGAGAGAAAGGAGACGCCACTTCAAGGAGAAGATGAGTCTAGAAGAAGCTCATCACCATAGGAGGCCATGGATAAGAGTTTGGAGGAATAATGAAATGAATGAAGGGAGAAGGAGAGAAGAGCACGAAATTTTGTGCTCTAAGAGAGCTCTGAAATCTGAAGTTTAATTTTCAAAAAATCAAAGTTAAAAAAATGCACACACATGACCTCTATTTATAGCCTAAGTGTCACACATAATTGGAGAGAAATTTGAATTTCAATTCAAATTTTACTTGAATTTGAAATTGAATTTGTGGAGCCAAACTTTGGAGCCAAAATTTCACTAATTATGATTAGTGAATTTAAGTTATGGTTCAGTCCACTAATCCAAGATCAATTCCAAGATTCTCCACTAAGTATGCTTAAGTGTCATGAGACATGTAAAGCATGAAGGACATGCACAAAGTGTGACTATATGATGCGGCAATGGGGTGTAGTAAGAAAATGCTCACCTCCCCCTCTAAAATTTAATTGGATTGGGTTTCTATCAATTCAATTAAATTTATTTCCAACCACACACATCAAATATTCACTAAATGCGTGTAAAATTACAAAACTACCCCTAATGCAAAAACTAGTCTAGGTGCCCTAAAATACAAGGGCTGAAAAATCCTATATTTCTAGGGTAACCTACCTACATTATGGAGCCCTAAATACAAGATCCAAAATTAATAAAACCTTAATCTAATATGTACAAAGATAAGTGGGCTCATACTTAGCCCATGAACCCAAAATCTACCCTAAGGCTCATGAGAACCTTAGGGCCTTCTCTTGCATCTTTGGCGCAATCTTCTTGGAGTCTTCTATCCAATGCCCTCGGGGGGTAGGATTGCATCATTCCCTCCCCCTTGAAAATGATTTGACCTTAAATCCAAAGGTTCTTGAAACTCATTAATTCTTTCCTCAACACCTGTAAAAAGAATAAAAACATATGTATTAGTGATGTTGGGTATGTTAGAGTACGGTAAGGACTAAAAACCCCTGTCCTGGCCATCTTCTCATAAGAGAATATTGTTCTTTACCAACTCAATGAGTGGTGCTACAAGTATAGAAAAATATGGGACAAACCTTTTGTAAAAGTTTGTTAAGATATTGAAGCCCCAAATTTCCCTTATACTTGGTGGAGTAGGCCACTCAGGAATGACCTTTATTCTCTTAGGGTCCATGGGAAGCCCTTGATCACTATTTAAAAAGTTAGGGAAATTAATGGAATAAAACATACCTTTTTCTTTATTTTCATGTTGATTATTCCTACAAAAAATTATGACAAACCTAAGGTGTCCCACATGAGCACCTAGGTTTGCATTGAAACAAAAAATAAGAACAAACCTACCTAATGGGTCCCTATGTACACAAATCATGAAGATGTTGGGTGCATGAGTGATTTTACAAAAGAGTGTTGCACCACTCAACACATTCATCATACCACCTATCATAGGGATTTGGTGCCTAATAATACCTATTTATGACACCAACAAAGCACAAGGATTTAAGCTCTTACGAACCAAACCCTCATCCAACAACTCCTTTACTTGAGAAATAACCTCAAGCTCAAGAGGTATGGCGGTGCTAAGGGATGTTTCCCTTGATAGGAGAAGGTAGAAAGATTGTTTAAGAAGGAGTGCTCTTTTAATATCACCTTTTGTTGCAAAATGCTTAACAATCTTCTTGGAGGAATCCTTTTCCTCCTTTTCCTTCCCCTTGGCCTTTGAAGACAAGGCCTTACTATCCTTCTTTTTCTTTTTTTTTTCTAGTTTTTCTTCCTCATCCCTCTTATCTTTCATAGTTATTTGATCTTTGGCCACCTGTGAAGGTGTTTGAGGATGCAACACAAATTTAGTGCCAAGATGGGTGAGGGTAATTTTATTAGTTAGGCCATTGTAAATGATCTTCCTATCAAATTGTCATGGCCTTCCTAAAAGAATATGTCCTGCCTCCATGGGAACTATATCACAATTAACTTCACCCTTATATGTCCCAATGGAGAAAGGTACCATCACTTGTTGGTTAACTATCATTTTCCCTTGCTCATTGAGCCATTGAAGTTTATAAGGTTTTGGGTGGGGAATGATAGTGAGGTTCAACATGGAAACAAATCTTGTGCTACAACAATTGCAACAAGATCCATTATCCACAATGAGAGAACAAGTTTTATCTAAAATTTTGCATCTTGTATGAAAGATGTTCTCTGTTTGGGATTGAGATAGATCACAATATTGACCTCCAAGGAGCCTTCTAACCATTAAGAGGTCACCTTCTTCATGGGGGTAGACTTCCTCACTAGACTCTTCACCCCTTACTTCATCTTCACTTCCACTAGAGGAAGGGCAAGAAGTAGTCTCCTCTTGACTATTATAAATGTCTTGACCCCTCATGATCATGGTTTTCTTTGTTGGGCATTGAGAGGCAATGTGACCTCTCCCAAGACATTTGAAGCATTTAATGTTGCTAGTCCTTTCTTGGGAACTAGTCTTAGGGGTGTATTTCTCTATGGTTTTACCCTTATCTTCCTTGGGTTTTGAAGGTGCAGCCCCCAAAATTCCATAGGCTTGGTCCTTCCTTGGATAAGAGTGAGAGCCATAAGATTTTGAAGAAGGCTTTCTTTTAAGTTGTTGCTCCACTCTTATACAAAGTTGGACTAGCTCATCTAGGTCCCTATATGGAAGGAGTTCAACCTTGTCCCTTAATTCCATATTAAGCCCACTAAGGAACCTAGCTATGCTTGTTCTTTCCTCCTCCCTAAGTCCAACTCTTAAAAGGAGTAGTTCCATTTGTTGTCTATATTCTTCAACACTCATACTCCCTTGTCGAAGCCTTTGGAGCTTGTCCATAAGCTCCCTTTCATAGTAGGGGGAATGTGCCTCTTCCTAAGGACACTCTTAAGATCATTCCAATACTCTACTGGAGGATCCCCATGAATCCTTCATTCCCTAACAAGGGAAGTCCACCAATAGAAGGCATACCCTTGAAAGCTAAGGGTAGCCAATGGAACTTTTCTCTCTTCGCTAATATGATGGCAAGCAAAGAGTTGTTCAACCTTCATTTTCCAATCTAATTAGGCCTCAACATTATCTTTTCCATGGAAATATGGGAGGCTAATGTTAACTTCTTGAGGCCTTCTATCCTTTTCTTTTTGTTGGGAGTGATGTTTAGTTTGTGAACTATGGCGCCCTCTATAATAGTCGCTAAGTTCTTCACTTAAACTCTTGCAAGATTCATGACTACTATAGGAGGCATGTTTTTCTCTTTTCATTTCTTTCATTATTTTTCTTTTTTCTTCCTCTCTTATTTTCTCTCTTTCATCTTGACTTATTTCTTCCACTCTTTTTTTACCTTTTTCTTTTCTCTCTTGCTTTTCTTTCCACAACTTAAGGGATATCAACTCATCTAATATAAGGGGTCCTTAGGAGTAAAACCCTCACCATTAACACTAGATAAAGAATGAAGACTCATGTTGGTTCCTAAGTTATGGTTCTTTCTTGTTGGGGGTTTGAAAAAAAGGTAAAAGAAACTATGGTTGAAACTAGCCAAAATAAACACTAAAAGAGGTGTGAAAGATAAGGTAAAAACTAATTGGTAAAATGCAAGCTATCTAGGCGGTCTGACAATGGAGTGTAAAGGAAATAAGCTATGAAAGTAAGCAAGAAATTAAAGTGCAAGAAATGCAAACTAGGCGAATCCTAAGAGTGTTTAGATGTCCTCATTTAAGGTTCCCAACAAAACACTCACTATCCTAAGGGAAAATTGCCTAAAATTATTACACACAAATGGAAGTAGGGTGACCAATTGGAGGCTCCCAACTTACTTCCAATGAAAGGCCTTTTTGTTACAAAGTTTGAAAGCAAAGAAAATTGCCAATTACAAATTACAAAAAAAAAAAAAAAGTCCTCAATTTTGGTGGCTATTCTCTCTTTTGTGTTTCACTCAATTTGGAGTGCTTCTTATTCCAATAGCTCTTAAGGTGGTTGGCCCCTTGCTTCTTGACTCAAATTCTTCAAGGGATGACACCAATCCTCCTTTCCAATTCCCTATATGGAAACTCACAAACAAGGAAACAAAGAGACAAGCAATAACCAAAGACCAAAAAATGAGATGAAAGCTAAACCAAAAGAGTTTTGACAAGACAAATTTTCCGGGATGATTCAACAATTAAAGCAATGAAAAGCACATAAAAGCAAGGTAGGACTCAAAGAGAAACTTAGAATGGCTCTAGAGTAGAGTTAAAAAAACTTAAAAAAAAACTCAAGAAATCTCTAGTTTTGGCACTTGTTTTCACAATAATTTTCAATTTAAATTTCATAACTAGGATTGGTATAAAATAGGCACCAATTATAGAACAAATTTTGAGCCAAAACAACAAGCACACTTTCCTTTCACTTTTTTTTTCCTGGACACTGATTTTTCTGTCAACTTGTGTTATTTTTCTTATTTTTTCCTTTAATCCAAATCGCTTGGTTACTTTTTTTATAATTTTGGTCCAGATGTCTAGAAAATTCAGTAAAAATTTCAGCTCAAAACACGTAGTGACCAATTCCCAGTAATTTATACAAGTTTGTATGTTCAAGCTACCAGCACCAGCGATATCAACCTAGAAATAAAGAGTAGTGTTTATGTTGCTTAAGGCTTGGATAGTTACAATTTGTGTTTGCTTATGCTCAATCATCTTGAATAAAAAAATTCAAGAGAGCTTAAGACTTATTTGATTCACAAATCCAGCCACAACTCAGCACCACAACTCAACTTCATCATAGGCATCATGTAGGAATCTTAGAAAACATAAAAAGAGTTCAACAACAAGACTACTTCTAGGAATTGATTTACAACATGTTATGAACTAAATAACATGCATGAATTAGACTCAAAATTCAAAAGATAGGCTAAGAATGACAAGAATACATGAACAAATATATCTAGAATTCAATAAACAAAATAAAAATTCAACACAAACGTAGAGCATAATGTGATAATTACTATGACTAAACATGACTCTAAGACAACATGGATTAAGTGATTTACACTTAGATTTTTGTGTTTTTTTTATAATCAATATTTTGGAAGAAAATATAGATCTAAAGGTTCAACACAAGAATATTATGAATGAAAATTGATAGAACCTAAAATCAACACAAAAAAAAGATTCAAGAGTATATCTACAAAATTTGAACCATAGAAATGCAAGGACAAGTGTAGATCTAAGATTTAATCGGTTTATTTTTTTGAATCTACTCTAAACAGCACCAAACCACAAGACAATGGAGGATATACATGGAGAATAAGATGAAGAACAAGGAATTAAAGAGAATTCAGTGAACAAAAAGATAGAGGAAGCAAAAGAACATCACCTAGATGAAGATGCTCTTGATACCACATGATGTAAGCTCCATTGGAGCTTGTAGGCCTAGGATCTTCTTCATCAATGAACTCATTTGCTTCTTGGAAGATGAATGGTAGTAGAATAGAGAAGGAAGAGAGAGAGGAGATGCCACTTCAAGGAGAAGATGATTCTAGAAGAAGCTCACCACCATAGGAGGCCATGGATAAGAGCTTGGAGGAAGAAGGAGATGAATGAAGGGAGAAGGAGAGAAGAGCACGAAATTTTGTGCTCTAAGAGAGCTCTGAAATCTGAAGTTTAATTTTCAAAAAATCAAAGTTAAAAAAATGCACACACATGACCTTTATTTATTGTCTAAGTGTCACACATAATTGGAGAGAAATTTGAATTTCAATTCAAATTTTACTTGAATTTGAAATTGAATTTGTGGAACCAAACTTTGGAGCCAAAATTTCACTAATTATGATTAGTGAATTTTAGTTATGGTTCAGCCCACTAATCCAAGATCAATTCCAAGATTCTCCACTAAGTGTGCTTAGGTGTCATGAGGCATGTAAAGCATGAAGGACATGCACAAAATGTGACTATATTATGTGGCAATGGGGTGTAGTAAGCAAATTCTCACCTCCCCCTCTAAAATTTAATTGGATTGGGCTTCTACCAATTCAATTAAATTTATTTCCAACCACACACATCAAATATTCACTTAGTGCGTGTGAAATTACAAAACTACCTTTAATACAAAAACTAGTCTAGGTGCCCTAAAATATAAGGACTGAAAAATCCTATATTTCTAGAGTACCCTACCTACATTATGGAGCCCTAAATACAAGACCCAAAATTAATGAAACCTTAATCTAATATGTACAAAGATAAGTGGGCTCATACTTAACCCATGGGCCCAAAATCTACCCTAAGGCTCATGAGAACCCTAGGGCCTTCTTTTGCATCTTTGGCTCAATCTTCTTGGAGTCTTCTATCCAATGCCCTCGGGGGGTAGGATTGCATCAAGGCGAAAATTCAAGGAAGATGTGTTCTATGTGACCTTCATGCCACCTTGAAGGCATTGGACCCGTCAAGCTAATGACGTTAAAGAAGTGCTTACTGGAAGGCAACTCAGGATTTCTTACCTTATCTCTCTTTTAGTTAATTGCATTGTATTTTTTTAAGGATAGTTGTGTTATTTATTTTCTTTGTTTTGATTTCGTAAAGTTTAATTTCAATAGCTTTATCCCAGTAGTTTAATTTCAGTCATTGAATAAAAATTTCATGATAGAGACATATGAAATCAGTAATTGGCTACGATTTGTTCTGGATAAATTTATGCATGAGATGCTATGTACTGATGAGATAATTGTGAAAATTCTGATTCTTTTGGTGAGCAGGCATTATTGTGAGTGATGAAGTATGAATCGAAAGCACAAGAGTGAAGATGTTACCGTGTTTGAACAGAAATCATGGTATGGTAAGCCAAGTACTTTATAAATGTCCGATGAGTTGTGCGAACCTTTGTCTGTGAGAGAGCAATTGTTCTTAATTTCCTGATTTTGCATGATTCTTATACTATTTGAGTATATACAAAATGTGGAAATGATAAGGCCTTGTTTGTATTAAATTGCTTTAGCCACTTAGCCAAATAGTCGCCCTCTCATGAATTAATACATCCCTTGCACCCTATTGAGCCTAATATGAATAAATTATCTTTGAAATATCAGGAAAATTTGGGTGCGTGCTCTCTTAGAACCTAACTTTGAATCCAAAGAAAAACCATGAGTTCCTTGTTAGCCCATCCGCGTTACAAGCCTAAGAAACCCTTAGTGATCCACAATATGTGTGTATGATTACATTAACTGAGATGAAGTGCAAAATTGGGAACATTATTTTTAGTTGTTGGATTAAAAACACTCTTAGCCGAGATACTTGTACACCAAGAGAAACACTAGACTGAAGTGTGGTAAGTCTGTCTTGATGAAGTTTTTACTTGCTAACCTTTTTCATCTCCATGTGCATTCCTTCATGTTTTCATCACAAGATCAAGACAAATGCAAGCTGAGGGTCGGTCATTGAAAGGTTTGTTAGTAAATACTTGTTTTATAATTTAAAATTTATAAAAAAAAAAATATGTTACTCATATTAATTCTGATTTTATAAAATAAACTATTTGTTTTAGGATTTGTTACGTAAAATTAGATTTTCTATCTTTTCTAAGATTTTATTTTAATGGGTCAATACAATTTGTTATGTAGTTGTTACCTTTGTTTTAACTAATATGTATCTCGAACACACAAAAGATAAATATTTTTCTTTTAACATAATTTATTTCATACCAGCTTATTTTATTTCATTTGAGACTCGTGTTTCATTTCATTTGAAATTGATGTAATTTATTCCGAACAAATTTAAAATTAAAATTTTAATATTTTATTGAAAACCGAAAACATTAGTCAATATAAAAAAAAATAAGACTAAAACATTAGTTATTTTAGAATTAAGTACAATATATTGACTTAGAAAATGTGAATTTCATATTACATTTAAGGAAGAGAGGAGAGAAATAAAAGACAAAATTATATAATTTTATGTGAGTCTCACATCTTATATATTCTATTTTAATTTTTTTAAAAATATTTTATTTTTATTTTTCTTATATCCATCATCTAAATCAAATACAGCACCGGGTGACTGACTATTACTTCAAAATTATATTTGGATTTTAGCTTGCAGAAGTTATTTCAATTTTCATTATTTTTTCTCTCCCAAGTATTTATACTGAAGTTATTCAAACCTTCAACTTTTAAAATAATAGAAGAAGTAACTCGTTATCTCAAGATATGCTTGAATGTAAATATAAAGTATTTGTTTTTAAGAATTGTCAGATAATTTATAGAAGTGACTCATGACCCTCGTGATTCGGCATCAAACTTTCTAAATAATAACAATTTTTAAATTTTATCTTTCTGACTTGTATGGATGAAATTGTACTATTTTTTATCTTTACATATATACAAACATGATTCAATTTAGAGCCAATTTGACTAAAAATAATAATTAATTTTCCACACAATAACACTTGTTCGAATGCATAATCTGTGACCGAAATTAATTTAGGCTCACGCCATAATTATCATCAAGGATTTAAAAGCAATTCTATCAAATGAACTCAATTTATCTGCTAATTCCATATTCAAATTGGACATTATATTAAAATAAGTGGTAATGATTTATATTTCTTAAGTAAGTAATTCAAAATTTAAATTCTGATTGATCCTTGAATATTTAATAAATAATGTTAGGAATAGAATATTCATCATTTTGTGTGACCTTTCGACAAAAACAAATTTGTATCAATACCATAATTAATAAAAATGACATTATACTTTGAAAAAAAAAAACAATACAGTACAAATCCAAAAAAAAAATGAATATCTCGGCGTAAAAATGCAGGCATGAAGTTCCTAATTAAAGTGTATGGCTCACTAATAATGACAGTAACAATATTGCAACAGTGCATAAAATTACAACAAAAGCTTTAATCAAAGTGGCTCACAACATACAAATAATGAGGAAATAAAATATCCACTAAAATAATGACACAGAATAAATGTGTGTAAAATCAGAAGAATACAGAGACAAATAAAGTGAAAAGGCCAAAAAAGAAATTAGTCAAAGCAGAAGGGTGAATGGCTGAAACTTCATTTTTGTTTTGAGAAGGGCTGGCAGCAGCATCCTCGGACGAAGGGCCTAGCCCACCTGCATGATTTTGTTTTCAATTAGAACAAATATGTAGGTTTTATATTAATTTTATAGATAGGTTTAATTTCTTTAACTATTGAAAATGATCTTCAATTAGAACAAATATTAATATGTCTTGTAATTACTTTTATTGGAAGTTTTTCAAGGAAAAGAAAATTGGTTTGACATAGGAAAATAGATAAACCTTTCCATCCCTTAACATAATATATGTATATATACTTGATCTTTCAATTTAAATTCAACTTAATTTTATAAAATTAACTTGTAAGAAAATATTATTTTCATTTATATATATTATTTTGATCATATAACCAATCGATGTCTAATCTTTAAGGCTTAGCATAAAAAAAAAAAAAACTAGTATTATTTCACGGTTTAATTATATTTGTAATCCTTTACATTAGGAGTCTATTTTTCAGTAAGTCAAGTTTAAAACTAAAATTACTTTTAGTTTCTCTCCCCGTGTCTCAAATTCTAGCTAAGGGACTAAAAAAATATTTTTCATATTTAAGGAATTAAGAAATATAAATTTTTATTTAGGGGATTAAAAAATTAGATTCTCTCATTTGATTGGCTAAGAATATAATTAAACCTTATTTATACTGTGTATTTTATTTGTAAGATCATCAAGGTTAACTCCTCTTATATTATGATATGATGCAATTCCTCTACTTGAATACTAGTTCTGAAAATAATTAATGAGAAAAATAATTATGTGTGGATAATTTAAAATATTTTATACAATCATTTAATCATAATTTATTGATCATAATTTATTGTGTATGATAAATTTATTAATTTTTAAAACAATTATTTAAAAATAATTTAAACAATTTATTAATGATGAAAAGATAATATAAAATTGTTTTACATTATTCTATACTTTCCGTGAATAGATATTAAATTCATAATTAAATGTATCAAATTCCAATGACATACCTGCAGGACTAGAAGCAGAGTTAGGACTTGAAGCAGGATTCGCAGCATCTGCATTTGAAGGACTGAAGGCTCCCGGTGCAATACCTTCATTAATTATATAGTTTAGAAATAAAATTGTTAGAACCGAGACAATTTCAAGCTAGCTAGTAGCAACTCCAAATGCAATACCTATATTATTGACTCTAGGTACTTTGAAATAAATTAATGTTTCTTTGAATTGAAGAGAGAACAACGATTCTATCAATAAAAAAAATTCAGTCTAAGATTAAAAAAAAGCTTCATCTTTAATTTTGAGTTTTCTTTTTAGAGAATCTTTAATTTTGAGTTAAAATTATTTTTTTTAGCAAACTCAATCTCGTTCTTTATATTAATTATTTTTATATTAAAAATATCTCTTATTAAAAAAATAAGAAAATATATTCACACTTCATTAGAAGAGAAAGAAATATTAATGATAAGAATAATTTTAAAAAAAAATTATAAATTTAAATAAATTTATTATTATCAAGTCAATTAATCATTTTCCATAATATTGATGAGTTAGATAATGAGTGCAGATCCTCTGTCATGTATTAGAGCAATATTTGGAATAATAAAATCTTTATTGATCAATTTTAACCTTAAATTATACACCTAATCACACCAGATTTATTTTATATAAAAGTTTATTATTAAAATGTTGCATCGGTCCATTTATGGATAGTATAGAAAATAAATCTGATGCGATGTGATTAGATATGTAATTTAAGGTTAAAATTGGCCAATAAAGATTTTACTATTCCAAATACTGCTCTAATCTATTGCAGAGCATTTACAATCTTAGATAGTTGCGTGTTATATATAAGAACAAAGGAAATAATGAATCATGGAAGAAGAAAAAACTACATGGGGGAATTTGTAAGAAAACACAAAGAAGGAAACTTTATTGCAAAATGAAAAAATAAAAAATTTTATTGCCAGAACTCTGAACTGTGAAGTCCGAAATAAAGCCAGAGGACTTTTCACCAACATTAGAACAAAATATAAACTGATGGAACACTTACTTGGACCTTCACTCATTGATGGAGGCAAGGACACGGGGACTCCCACAGCTGTCGAACAATGAGAAATTAAGAAAACAAAATTAAAATAGTTTTCAATATGCATATGCAAAAAAAAAAAAAAATTCTTTGCTCAATAGAACATAAATAATATAGACATGACAAGTCTAACAATTGATCTTTGGATAATGTAGATAAACCTAAGATTGAAAATAAACAAATATTTTCCTAGATATAAATGGCATCATTAATTAATTAGTTTGAAAACAAATGATTGAATGAAGTTATAAGTTTTTTTTTCAAAATTATGCATAATCTGTTGATGCATGAGTTGCATCCAAATTTAAGTAATTCGTTCATGTATCCGGATGTAATCACGACAATATATACAACATATATAATTTCAAATGCACAAGTTTAGTTCTGATTTTTTTTACTACCATCTCACTACAACATAATAACAATTTTTAGTTAGAAATTAGCCTTTTTTCAAATAAAATATAAAAAAGGATAAAAATATGTAGAACTAATATCTACTAAAAAAAGATGGAAAAAAAAGAAGTGGCATTAATATAAAGGATTGGAGTTGTTGTCATGGTTTTTATTGCTCCCACAGTACTATGTTACAATAGTGTTGTTATGGTTGGTTGATTGTGGAGAGGTGGTAGTTCTACGGCTAATTTATTGTCAATATGGGTAGCTTACACAGACAAACGACTTCTGAGCTGGAAATTATAAGTCATTAACAACCAACCAAAAATAATAAATGATAAAGTGAAAAAGGTAATTCTAAATTAAGTAGCGTTAATTATGATTTGAAAATATTATAAGTATGTCTTTTTATTTATAGAAATTCAACACAATATTAAAGGGTTTGCAACACTCACGTATATGTTCAACCAATCAAGTTAGACATCATCAATGTATTATTATAGGTATTTGAATATTTGTACCAAAATAACTAAAAAAAATAGAATCTTCCTAAACATTTTTTTAGGATATTAATTAAAGAATACATAATAAAAAATACTATTAAATATCATGTTGAAAATAAATTAAAAAATATAGTGTGGGTGTATTAATAATATTTTTTTTCAATAAAAATTATTTACTTCTAATCTTTTTCAGTTAATGCTCTGTCAATTATTACAAACAATGTTAATTGTTCATACTTCTAGTTTTAATAAATAACAAGTTACTCTGTAATCTTTGAAGCTCCATCATCATGTGTATAAATATTACACCTTAAAAAAGTATTTGTGTAATTGTCAGAATCGTAATTAATATATAAATAAATTATAACATGGTCACATGTGTATATTTTAGAAAGTATTGATGCTATGGTTTTTCTCGTCCATAAAGTTGCTATACCTCTTCGTTTATAAACATGGCCATAATTAAGTTTCTTAGAATTTAAATAAAATGATGAAATAAGAAACATAAGTCCTAACTCCTTACTAATCCCGTGTACTAGTCCATTTGAAGAAGTAACAAACTAGAGAAGCTTTATAAATTTTAGTACAGAACAGTTTTAAATTTTTAAGAATAAGCAGTAATATTTGACATGAAGAAAAATTCACAATGTTAAAATAAAGTTACTCCAAATATAATTTAGTTTTTCATAAAAAAATATACTTTAGTTTTATGAACTATTTAAAAGTAGTACTATCCTCTGTTCAATCTGACCTAAAAATCCTAAAAGAATTGGTAGGCTCACAGGCTCACATCGATTGCGTCGGTGTACATTATTAATGCACAAAATCTTTATGACTATGGCAATGTTTTATAGAACATCACACCCAACTTATCAGATCTACAGATGTAATTATTTTTATTGACTTATCCATCTGTGTAAAATTCTAATCTTTTGATGGATTTTTTTTCTAAATAAAAGACTACGGGTGTTTTTTTAATATGTGGGGTCAGAAATTAATTTTGTTTATGATGCATAATTGTTGTTGATATAAAAAATTTTACATGTAAAAATTAAATACAAGATTTTTCTCTAATTAAATAAATTGTTATCAATCTTGTAAACACAATTAGATCTTACACTATTTTTACAACTAGATCTTATATTATTGTATCAATCATTTAATTTTTTTTACAAAAAATTCTCCCTTATTAATAAGGTAATAATATCACATCATTAACAAAGATAAAAAATAAAATAAAATTAATTAGCTATGTTATATGAAAGATTAAAATCTATTCGGCTAAACTTAAGTGCTAATATTTTTAGTACATCTCTCAAGGTCTGACTATGACCCTTACAAGCAAAATCCAACTTCACCTTAAACAACTAGCATAGAACTATTTAGAAATTCATTTTATATTTTCCATGATCTACAATTTCAAACCATGGTTTAATAAATAAGGGATATAGTTTAATTGATTAAATTAAATATGTGAGTGTTGTTGACATTTTAATACCGTGTTCAATTCTTATGGATTAAAAAAATGTTTTAACAATAAAAATTTCAAACATAATAAACTAAACCAAGAACCATTGAGGAGATGTTGAAGCTTACCGGAACAGGTGCTAACAGGGGGAGTGGTCACTCCACAAACAGAAGGAAGCTTGAGGGCTTTGTTCAAATCAATTTTGATGCCAATAGAGTCAGGTTTGCCTAGCATCTCACACAAGCAAATGGGGTTGCTATCAACCAACCCTGCCAACTCAGGGCAGCACCCTTTGTCGGGCTTTGACAACTTACTCCCATCCTCAACATAGGTCAGACAATCTGACATGTTTGCTAGTGCCATCAAGCAGCCATTGCTCTCCGGGGCCGGGGCCGCTGCAGTGGTTTTCGGCACTGAGGTCGGGGCAGACATGCCACAACATGCTAGTGCGAGGACTAATGTGACAATGGTGGCCATAGTAACAATTGAGGCCATTTTGATGTTGTGATGTATTTTGATATTTGATATATATTCCAAACCCTTTGTATTATAGGATGATGAGTTTGGGAGAGGGAGTGTGAAATTCAGGGGTGTTAATTTTGGCATGTGAAGAACTGAAGATAGGTAAAGTTGAAGTTAAATAGGGGTTTTTTTTTTTATTTGGAAAATTCGGCCCTTAACTTTTGGTGGCTGAATTTAATGAATTTAACAGCTAACCAGAATATAACCTCTATCCTCAGGAAATTAAAGTCTTCCATTACTTGTTCCCAAAACCATGTGTGAACCAAAAATTATAAAGCCATTTCCACAAGTGAGTAATGAGGACGGTTGGAAATAGCTGCTACTTTTGTTCAATGTTTTCGAAATCTTACCAACAAAAGTCCTAAGGAGTTAAGCAATGTGAAAAATAATTTATTATTTTTAAAAAGTAAATATTAAATATTTTAATATTTTACATAATCTAGAGACTAATCTCTTCAATAGATTTTATATATCTAGAAATTGTACTTTAATAAATATGATTTTTTAATTCAAATGCACATTTTTATAGATAAAAATCAAATAAAAATTCAGAGGTTTAAAATAAGTCACAGTTAATTAACTAAGACTTCGTTGATTATTAAAATACGGCCAAACAGTGGGTCACAGGATACATCAAAAAAGTACATCCCACATTTTTAACACCCTCAATAATTTTTAACGTAACTCCAACATATTTTTTGGTTAGAACTTTATTTATAAATCAGTCAAGACACTGATAAAAAAAAGTTAAGACACTTATTAGCAGGACAAATAAATATTTGTTGCGTTTTTTCTTAATCGCTGACCTTGTTTTCTTACCACCTAAAGAGTTTGTTGCTTGCATCCATCAAAACATATGTATGTGTCCCTCAAGAATGTTGTCCACTAGTTTGGCAAGTGAGAGACAGTTAAGTTTAATTTGGGGTTACCTTTGATTTCTCATCTCTTCTGTCTTCTTGGAAGTTGGAAGTAGATGCGTCGTTGGGAGATGAAGAAAGCATTTATGATGCTAACCCATTGGGCGAATTAATTTTTGTCCATTCTGTGGATCGACATCACATGTGTTCACTTCTTTATTTGGTGGTATGTATATCCGTCATGTATTTTTATTTTATTTTATTTTGTTATAGTAGTATTTGTATTTGTTTATTGATTGGATAAAAATGTGAACACCCCTTTTTTTGGTTTGGACTAATGTTTTCTATATGTGGAAGTAAATAACATAAGATGGAAGTGAAATTGTGTTTTTAGAAATTTTAAATTTTTTTTAAAACTAAAAATATGTTTATCGTCTAATGTAGATAGACCTAAAAATACTTAATGATCAAACTTTATCATATGATTAGAAAAATAATTTTTTTTCTAAAGTAAAATAAGATATAAAATCTAAAAACAAACTCAAACTCTTTATGAATTAAAACAATAGAGAGAAGCACATAAGAAATTATGTTGGTTCATCTCAAACCTGAAACTACATTTAGTTCACCAAGTTTTCACTAATTTAACAAAGTTATAAGTATTTTTCAGTACTTGTAAGCTTGACTTAAACTCAATATTTTTTGTCCTACCAAGTTATTGTTGATCAACAAGATTTGTTGGAAGTTTGCATACTAACTAAATTTGTGATTGTCTTACAGAGGAATGCATCACTCACCACTTTTATAGGCTTTTCTCTCAAGATATACAAGGTGTTTTTGAGAGTTTAATATCTTTACAAGAATTTGCACAATATTCTACAAGAAATAATGAAAGAATATGTTCGCGTAGATGATTCATGTCTTGCTTCTTCAAAACTTTTTTCTACATATAGTCTCCATCTTCAAGTATTCATCTCACAACGGTTGGATTTTTTACTCGGTTCCTCGTCTGAAGTCTTGAGTTTGTTTAAACATTTAATGTTTGTATTAAATGCACGTCTCTTTTTCATGCAAAGTCTATGCTGATAGGCTAGTGTGCCTTGTAGTGCAGCAATAAAGTCATTTCTTTCATCATAGTAGATTTACAACAACATAGCACGCCTTTTGATGAGTACCAACGTCTTCCAGATTGTGGACTTCATTTATTCTTCATAGGACATTTTTCTACATGAAAGAATATCAAACATAAAATAATAAATGAAAGTCTTAAATGCACTACTTAAATTGTATACTAGATCATCTTATGAATGTATGATCTAAAGATACAAACGCACAAATACCGATCATGATCGGAAAACATATCATACACAACTTTTATCATTTATATTTATTTGCATCTAATTAAAATAATTAGGAGTCTTGATTCTTCTTTAAGACATAAATGTCATTTGACTTGACATTATAGTTTTAATAGTTTCCATTGATGTCATGTATTTAATCAAGTAATAAAACATATTTTTAATACTTTAAATTTGGGTAATTATTTTTTTAGTCCTTAAAAAGAGTGCTTTTATTAGTCCCTCAAATTTTCCAAATGCTACTTTTAGTCTCCTCATTCTTTGTAATAATGGTGTCACAATTTGTGGCACTTTTACCGTCATAAATGTTTTTAAAATGATTTGTGAAAGTTTAAAATCACCAGATGTAAAAAATCACAACAATTTCACATTCATGTTTCTATTTTTATTCTTTAAAATTGTTAGAATATATACAAAACAGTCAGCAGACCATACGAGTAAAATATTTTGATGATTTAAGATTGTCAGAAATTATTATTTAAATAAATAAATTTTTGTGGTTAAAAATGGCTACAAATTGTGAAACTATGAATACAATGAACAAAGAGGGATTAAAAGTAACTCTTGAAAAAATTGAGGGACTAATAAAAACAATTTTTTTAAGAACTAAAAAAGCAATTACCCAAGGTTGAAAGACTAAAAATATATTTAAGCCTAAAAAATAACAATACTACTAGAGTTCTAGTTAAATAAATTATTTTTATTTTTTTTCAAACATCTTGATAGTGAAAACGATTTTCAAATTATATTATTTGTTAAGCTAAATTTTAATTTTTATTCCTCTACTTTCTCAAATTTACGATTTTAGTTCCCCTAGTTTTTATTTGTAACCTTCCAAATTTATGGACTTTAGAAATAATAATCAAAAGACATATTTTAAGGAATAACTTTTATAATTAATGGTTAAAGGATACTTGTAGATATTATCAATAACAATCACATTATAATAGGATTTGACAAAAATAAGATAATAGGACCCAGATGGGGAGCCAAGACCTGATAGACCTAGTGCTCAAAGCTTAAGATCTAAGACCTCCATAGTGTGAGTGCTTTCCTTTTGTCCTTTCTTATCCCTTTGATTAGTTTGTTTTCCATTTTTTTTTCCTTTCGAACTCTAAGTTAGGGAATTTAAGGATTTTGATGATTAATCTTATTTGGGGGGTTTATCATATAGATTAATCGATTAAAAAGGATAACAAAACATTATTTATGTAGTTATTGTGAGTTTGGATGATTGGGTGGCCATTAATGGTGTTGGGCATGTTGAAATTGAACCTTAGCTTGAAGAATCAAGTTTCCAGCTGACTTGAATCATTTTAATTGATTACATAGGTTTGTGATTGATTATTTTTTAGTCCCATGGGTTGTAACAATCAACGATCCAAGTTCTGTCGTAATTGATTGTAGTAAGGTGTAATTGATTACAACATCTAAAACTTGTTCTAGAGTGTGAAATTTGGAAAAATGGCTTCATGAAAGTTGTAGCCTTGGATGTTAGCTAACTAATGATTTTTTAGTAAGGTGTAATTGATTACAACATCTAAAACTTGTTCTAGAGTGTGAAATTTGGAAAAATGGCTTCATGAAAGTTGTAGCCTTGGATGTTAGCTAACTAATGATTTTAGTTTCACTTAAAAATAGTGTATAACTCTAAAAATGAGTGAAATCAGTTTTGGTTCCTTCTAATTTTAGATATAGAAGATGTTTGAAATAGATTTTCAAGCCAACATAGAATTTGTAGAAAATTGTCTTAGTTTTCTAGCAACATAATAATCAACTTTATAGGATTAGTACAACTCTAGATATCCTACATACACCCATCAAGGTCATAGAAGGATAAAGTAGTCAGCTCCTCAGATAGGAGGAGGATAATATGAGGTTAGCTCCTTAGATTGGAGGAGGATAATACAAGCTCATCTCTGATGAAATCCTACCTCACAAGGGCATTGGATAAAAGACTCTAAGTAGGTTGGGCCAGAGATGCAAGAGAAGACCCTAGGGATTTCATGAGCCTTAGGGTAGATTTCAGGCCCACGGGCAAAGTTTGAGCCCACTTATCTTTGTACATATTATATTAAGGTTTCATTATTTTTGGGCCTTATATTTAGGGCTCCATAATGTAGGTAGGGTACCCTTGAAATGTAGGATTTTTCAGCCCTTGTATTTTAGGGCACCTAAACTAGTTTTTGTATTAGGGGTAGTTTTGTAATTTCACATGCATTGAGTCAATATTTGATGTGTGTGTTGGAAAATAAATTTAATTGAATTGGGAGAAGCCCAATCCAATTAAATTGTATAGGTGGAGGTGAGCATTTGCTTGCTACACCCTATTGTCACATCATATAGTCACACTTTGTGCATGTCCTTCATGTTTTACATGCCTCATGACACCTAAACACACTTAGTGGATAATCTTGGACTTGATCTTGGATTAGTGGGCTGAAGCATAACTAAAATTCACTAATCATAATTAGTGAAAATTTGGCTCCATAATTTCAATTTCAAATTCAAGTGAAATTTGAATAGAAATTCAAATTTCCCTCCAATTTTGTGTGACACTTAGGCTATAAATAGAGGTCATGTGTGTGTATTTTTTTTCAACTTTGATCATTTGAGAATTACACTTCAAAGTTCAGACCTCAATTGAGGCATAAAATTTTGTGCTCCTTCTCTTCCTCTCCCTCCACTCATCTTTTTCTTCCTTCAAGCTCTTATCCATGGCTTCCTATGGTGGTGAGCTTCTTCTTGACTCATCTTCTCCTTGAAGTGACATCTCCAATCATCTTTCTTCCTTCTCCATTCCGTTGCCATGATCTTCAAGAAGCAAAGGACACCATTGATGAAGAAGATCCAAGGCATACAAGCTCCACATGGAGCTACATCAATCTCCTTAGGCCAAAGGAGGATAATGTGAGGCCATAGATAGTTAAAAGGTTAACCATATAATGCTAGAGTAAAATATATGTTAACAATGTAGTAATTATTAAAGATGGTTTTATGTTACCAAAAGTGCATGATGCATGTATGCATGTTTTAGAGTAGTTTGCATTGTTATGTTTTTTTCTCCCTTCAATTTGGGGAAAATGGGATTGGGGTTTGTGAAGGATGAAATTGGTTTTGAAAATGTGTCTGAAATTTAGTTTTTTTAGTTATTTATCAAAGTGTTGTAAGTCACAACACCATGCAAGGGTTTCCAATGAAGAAGTTTGGAATTCAAAATCAGAGTCATGAGATAATGATCGAAGAAGGAACCAAGGGGGGTTGAATCCACAAAATGTGTTTATTAATGGTTTACATTTTTTTAAAGCTAAAATCAATTATTGGTAATTTTAAAATGCTAGAAAACATCAACTTAATTTTTTTAACGTTGAAAGTAACAACTGATGGCAATGACAGTTTTGTACATTTTAAAAGATAAATAACCAAAGTGAGCTTTATAAAAGTTGAGGTACCAAACTAAACAAAAAATAAGATAAAATATCAAAAGTAGCATTGATGGGACTTTTACCAAAAAGATGCAATTTTTTTTCATATGGGAATTGATTTCAAATTATTACCAAAAACAGGATAAGTTGTAACATGTGTTACGACTTCTAAGTTAGAATTTATAACATCTATTACAGCTTATTATTTTTTTACTTTTTGTAATTGAGGTCATAAAATTTTTTAAAACTCCAGTTTAATTTTTTAATTTGCGACTTTAAAGTCATATATTTTTTTTAATCTTACAACTTTGAAGTCATAATTTGTTTTTTTTTATTAACTTACGACTTCGAAGTTGAGTTTTTTTCACCTTTAAAGTTTTTTCTCTTAGAATTATTTATTTATTTTTATTTTCTTTTTTTTTAAATTGTAAACAATTTTATTTATTTAGTTATTAAATAAATATAATATAGTTTCTATTTTTTTATGTTTCTCTTTATTTTGTATTTTTCATTTTATAGTAATATATTATGTTTTTTAAATTTAACAACTACTTTTATTACTAAATTATTAGATGTTGATAATAGTAAATTCCTTTATACAAAATAAGTAATATTATTTTCATAAAGTATAAGTTAATATTGTAACAAAATATTTTAATATATTTTTTAAAAATTTAGTTTTTTAAAATTAAATATTTAAAATAAAACAATTTTTTTTTAAAAAAATATTAAATAAAATTATGTTATTTTTTTTTTATTTCATTTACAAAACAAACTAAATTCAATAACATTATTAAAAAAATATCTAAAATTTAAATATACAAAATATATTAAATAAAATAATATTCAAAGATAAAATTATGTACAATTTTTTTTTAAAAAAATTGAAAGCAAAACCAAAGAAAAAATAGTTGGAAAATTCTAAAATAAAAATTTTAAAGGTAAAAAAAACTTATGACTTCAAATTCGTAAGATTAAAAAAAAAGACATATATGACTTTAAGTCATAAATAAAGAAACTAAAGTCATAATTTTTTTTACAACATTAGTTAAAAAAAGTAAAAAAAAATAATAAGGCGTAACATTTGTTATAACTTGTAACTTAGAAGTCGTAATACTTGGTACGACTTATCTCATTTTCGATAATAATTTAAAATTGACCCCAAATAAAAAAATAAAATAAAATTACACCATTTTAGTAAAAATCCTAGCATTGACTCAAGACAATAGAGGAAATGATGAGAGAGATACAAATATAAGTGAAAAGTAGTACAATGGGTCCTACCAATTCCAAAATTATTTCTCTTCTAACTCTCATCTTCCAAACACCCCGAACTTATTTTTGTGTCTCCAAAAATATTTTCATCTTTTATACCAAACAAGCCATTTGTCTCCCATTGTTTTTTAAAAAAACATTTTAGTCACTCAACTTTAAAAAAAAAACATTTGAGTCTTGTGAATGGATGAAAAAACATGGTTGAAAATAAAGATACGACTCTACCAAAGGTGGTCAACTAGAATCTCCAACATAGATTGATAAAAAGGTCAATCATATTTTCGAAAAAAATAATAACTCAAAGTTGGTGATACTTCACACAAACAACATGAGTACTAAACTATGACAATGGCTAGTGTGCCAAAGTCAAACTACTTAGGTATCATTTCAAAGTTATATGCACCATTAGATGAAGGGGTCTTCAAATCGTAGGCCTGCCATTTTTTCCTTCTTTTTCAATTTTTTCTATACTTTTCCGATTCTACCTTTCTATTTGGAAGAGAGATTGGTTGGTTCAGTGTTTATCTTCTTCCTTCTTTGTTCTTTTCCTTTCCTTCGATGCACTGCCAAGAAGCCATAATACTCACCTCTCACTTGAATCTTGTCTAAAAAGCACCATCGCAAGTTGGATCCATCCCTTTCCAAATTGAACCATCACAGGATCCTTTGGTCTATTAGATCTGATTTTAATTTGTTATGATGTGGGTTTTTCATCGGCTACGATGCAACACCAACAATTGCTCCTCTTCCTCTTGTCACTCTCCGCCCTTATTTGGCGCTTTCCACCAACACGTTGGAAGAATAAGTGTTCCTTGTGTTAGAGGATTGAATGTGTCGATAGGTTTGCAGTGGTTGTCACTAGGGGTGTTCTCAGTTTGATTCAATTTTTCATCAAAAAGTCACCCAAACCAAACTTATGAAACATGTGGTTTGGTTGATGCAATGAAGCATAAGGGAAAAAATGAGAGTTTTAACAACTCGTTAATTCGTAAGAATACTGAAGATAACTCAATCCATAAGAATGCCAAGAGGTTGAGATAGGGTTCAATTGCTCGTTGATTCATAAGAATATCAAATTTGCTCATAGTCTAATGTAAGTACCTAAAATTTGCTCATATATAGGCAAAATAAATCTAAATAAGGAAATAAATAAGTATCATATCTTCTTAATTTCCCTAATTAAATAAAGATCATATAATCATAATTTCCCTAATCAAATAAGTATGATATCTTCCTAAAATCTAAATAAAAGGAAACATGGAAATATTATATATTCTTAACATCACTAATTGATATATTTCTAACTAATGCCATAAATATGATGAAGATAATGATATCTTTTAAAAAAAAGATAAACATAATATATTCCTAGTAAAATATGCTCAACTATAATGGTTAAACCTAGACTACATCATCCTCTTCGAGATAGAGAACATTCGTCCTAGAATCATAAACTGTCACATTGTCAGAAGAAGCATCACCGGAATAAGGAATGAGGCGTTTAACATTGAAAACATCAACAATATGAATAAAAAAACAAATTAAACTAACATAAATATTATTATTTTTTCCATGTGGAATTAGTGTTTTAAATTATTTTGTAGGAAAATAATTATGTATGTATTATTTTCTCAATTAAATAAATTATCAAAGATATTATTCTATAAGATAAATTTTAATTTTATTTTATACAGTTAAAATTCTATAAATTAACAATGTCATGACCGGAGAAATTTATTAATTTAGAGAGTTATTAATTTATCGATAAATTAATAATTATTAATTTAAAGAGTTTTTAAGTAATTATACTGTACATACCAAACAAAAGGAAAATTAGTCTATGCCTTTTAGAATTACGTTGCAGCGAACCTTGAGACTTAACGTAAATTAGTAACTACTGTGTTCATATACATTGAAAATTAATAATGACTTTTGAAGTACAGTAAATGTAAACAAGAGGAACAAATGTGTTCAATGTATTCTTAAGCAAGTTTGGCATATATAAATTACATGAATGTGTTAGAGTATTCAAACCATATCTCACAAGATGGCTTCTCATCTAAAAGGTGTTGCAAAATCAACTATGTCAGATCAAGTACGTTAGGAGTTGTGTGAGTACAAGAGAGATAATCCTGCAAGCAGACAAAAAGACTTGCAGAGATGGCTTGAGGGAAAATTTGAGTTGAAAGTTAGTCAAGGAACAATATCAAACAGACTTAAGCGGTCAGATGATTGTCTCTCTGCTGAAATAGAAAAGGGAAGAGCAGAGATCAAAAGACACAAACCAGCAAAATATCCTGACATGGAGAAGGTTGTTTATGAGTGGTTTGTCCAGCATCAAGAACGTGTGAATATCACAGGAGAATTAATTTTGCAAAAGGCAAGAGATACAATGAAACTCGTGTACCCTCATGATGATTCGAATTTTAACTTCTCTATAGGATGGCTTGGGAAATTCAAGCACCAACATGGCATAAAGTCATTTCGTCGTTTTGGCGAGAGTGGGTCTGTTGATGTACAAGACATAGAGCAGAAATTGGTATCGATTCGAGAAAAAATTGATCAGTTCCCTATGAAAGATGTTTTCAATATGGATGAAACTGGGTTTTTTTATAGGCTACAAGCTGATCATTCACTGGCAACAAAACAACTTGAAGGAAGAAAACAAGATAAAGAAAGGCTAATGGTAGTTATTTGTTGCAATGAAGATGACTCTGAAAAAATCCCTCTGGATTACTGGGAAATATGCAAAGCCTCGTTGCTTCAAGAATGTCAACATGAATAGCTTGGATTGTCAGTATCGAGCTAACAAAAAAGCATGGGTGACTAGTGTGCTTTTTGATGAATATGTTCATTCATTTGACCAAATGATGCATGGTAGAAGAGTTCTACTTGTGGTGGATAATTGTCTAGCACATCCAAGAAATATTGAAGGGCTAAGAAACTTTGAGTTGTTCTTCTTGCCATCCAACATGACATCAAATATTCAACCTTGCGATGCTGGGATAATAAGAGCTTTCAAGATGCATTACCGTAGAAGGTTTTACTGCAAAATATTGGAAGGTTATGAGGTGGGACAATCTGATCCAGGGAAGATAAATGTCCTTGATGCTATCAATTTGGCAATCCCAGCTTGGACGATAGATGTTCGAAAAGAAACAATAGCGAATTTCTTTGGACACTGTAAAATTCGTTCAGCTAGTGACGTTGCAAGAAACTTGGATGAATCCACTTTTGATGAAGAAACTCAAGACCTCGAGACTATGATCAATCAATGTGGCTATTGTAATAAGATGGATATTAACAATCTAATGAACTACCCAGGTGAAAATGAAACATGTTCGGAGGTTTAGAGTTTAGAAGATATTGTGGGTACTATCATTGAGAACAATGCAGAGGATGGCGACGAAGATGATACGATATCTTTGGAGACTGTTACGCGAAAGGAAGCACTTATGGCGTCAAACACTCTTCACAACTTTATGATACAATACAAAAATACAACACCTGAGCTATTGGATGCAATAAGAAAAGTTAGAGATGAGCTCCAAATAGACTTGAACTTTAAAGGAAAACAAACAACTATTGAATCATATTTCAATAGAGTGTAATATATTTTTTTCAGTTTCTATGAATTATTAATTTATGATTTTCTTGGGACCGAAAATTATAAAGGGATCTCACGAAAAATTATTATCTTATTATTTTATCGACTTTTTCAATTTTTTACATTGGCCTAAGTCGGGACCGGACAAATTTATTATTTTAGAGAATTTATTAATTTACCGAGTATTAATTTAACGAGTTTCTACTGTACATTGATTTGTATATGCCAAAATATTAAAATAAAAGTGATATATAAAATTTAACACATGGATGAATTTGTTTCTTTTTTAATAAACTAGTTTAGTACCCGTGCATACGCACAGGTAAGCCGAGCAAATTGACAGTATAATTATATTCGTATGGCTATAACACTGGACAATATTATGATGTATTCAACTGGAAACTAAGTAAATGAGAACAAAAATGAATATGGCTCAAAAAATTTATGATCAACACGTGTAAACTAAATTGAAGGTCTACCATAATAAAACAAATATTATATAAAAACAGTCAATTAACAAATTCATAATGTTAGAGACATTGTTTGTAGGAAAAGCATGCCCAAAAGTGTGAACTTACAAATATTTACAAAAGTCAAAATAACATTGTACTTAATTTATAAATATGACCAAAATAAAACATAGTTAACTATTGGATTAGGAAATTCGAAGACAATTTCCATGCCAGATTCGAAAGATTGTGTTTCACAGAAAGTTTTCCATCCAACTCCAATTTTAGCTGTCTTTCTCTAGTGATTGTAAACAATGTGACATTTTGCAATGTCTTCCACATTCAAATGAGTGGACCCTTTGTCTTTCATAAAATAATACATATTGCTTGAAAGTCCTGATATTAAGAATAACTTTATGTGAGAAATGGAAGAAATTAAAAACATGGCAGATAAAGGTTGGCTGAATGATTAAGTAAATTACTAAGTAACTTACCAAGTTGATACAGGTAATTTTTTTATTGATTCAGAAGCACGTTGAAAGTGATCGAATTCGGCACTTGATGATATAATGAGTGTCATTTTGGGAACGATTTTGGATGGCTACTGGTTTTGAATATGGTCAACAAGAATACACTCTGACCATAATGGGTTAACGTCACTTGATGATCTCCAGTCAGTTGATAGAAATCCCTCAGCGCTATCTACCCTGATACAATGGTTGTGCCGTCCAAATCTTGGTTGTAGACAATGATGTGCATATTCCCATTTTTGTCAACCAAATGCCACTAACGTTCAAGCACGTCCTTCCACCTCATGGCAAATGACCTACTAACTTCACCATAAGTCAACATTTGAAATAGGTATAACATTAAAATGAGAATAATTGGTTGGTCAGTTGTACAAAATAATTGAAAAAATGATATCTTAAATAAAAATGAAAATGACAACAATATCATAATAAATGGTTGACCTATTCATTGACATGAACGGTATTTAAAATATCCTCTGATGTTCTTGTGATCTGCAACATGATGTTGGCCATTTCATAACACTTTCTCTGCTCTTCGTTCACTAATTCTGAACTCCATATATAGTTAAAAAGTGGACATGATTAAATGTTGACACATAAATAATCATTTAAGCATATTATTATACAATGATATAACAAAATTGACATTATTCTTATGTCACGATGAAAGCTAGTTCCTTCTTAGCCTTACATAAAGATGTACATCACACACCTATTTTCCATGTTCAATGTGCCCAAAGTTATGCATATTTTGAATTGAAACAAAACAACTGTCATACCCTAATTTCGTCCGGGGACCTTTGCTTGATGACATGCAACTTTTGTTTGGTCCTTGTGAGGTGCTTGGCACCCATCATTAGGCAATTTGTGAAATTCCGGGACATGCCGGAAAACAAAAGAAAATATTGATGCACAATCCGTAAGGCTCCGTGACACACCGGAAATCAAATGGAAGCATTGTTGCACAATTAGTGAGGTTCCGTAACATTCCGTAAGTCAAAAAGGGGATGATTATGTAATTCGCAAGGTTCCGTAACATTACGAAAAGAAAACAAGTATCGTTATGAAATTCGTAAGTTTCCGTAACTCTACGAAAAAAGAATCACCAAAAAAAAGGCAGGGGTGTACTTAGTAAAAATGGGGGTGCAAATAGCAACCAGGCCCACTTGGGCCCTCCAGAAGATTCTTGCAGAAGGTTGTTGCTTCTGGAGGAAGCAACCCTGCTCGCCTGGGCTGGGTGGCAAGCTTCTCCCCCAATTTTCTATAAATAGGGGGAGAAGTGAAGTGGAAAAGGGTTCAGCCCCTTAGGCACTTCTCTCTCTTTCGAATTTGCTTAGAAAAATTGTTTCCGTGAAGAAAATCCAAGCCGAGGCGCTTCCGTAACGCTTCCGTAACGTTTCCGTGAGTGATTTCGCGAAGGTTTTCGACCGTTCTTCGACGTTCTTCATTCGTTCTTCATCATTCTTCGGTCTTCAACGGGTAAGTACCTCGAACCAAGCTTTTCGATTCATTCTATGTACCCGTGGTGGTCCACATTGTGTTTTGTGTATTTTCCTTCTCGTTTTCATTTACTTTCCGTACCCCTTTTGACGTGCTTAAGCCATTTTATTTAAGTCATTTCTCGCTTAACCTAAAAATAAAATAAATTTCCACCGATCGTTTGAATTGTATTATCCGTTAACTTCGGTTAAAATGAATTCCGACCGTTCGGTCGTGCCGTAACCACGTTGGAAATAAAAAAAGAGGTAAAATAATAATATAATAATAAAAAAAAATGTCTTTTAGTAAAATAAAGCGAAAAATCAATTGGACGTTTTCTCTTTGGGATTTCTCATTCTTGATTGAATTGACTAATAACTAAAGTGAAACTAAGGCTAAAATCAACTCGCCTAGTCAAGCTCGTCCATAAAAAATAGGTTTTTTAAGTTTATTATTTCAATTTCTTACTAAGTAAAATGGATCATTTTCAAGGTCCAACGCCTTAAAATGATCACCTTTTAAGTAAAAAAAGAATCACTTGATAAGAAAGAACTACGTAGGTCTGATTTCCTCATCGCAATTGAGGAATACGTAGGAGCAAAGGGAAACCCCCCTGTCGACCACAAAAAGATAAAAAATATAAAAAGGGTATACAGGATATAAAGACTTAAAAAGGGAACATAAAAAATCAAAGTCATGTTTGCACATTCGATTAAAGGCTGTCGTTCCTTGGGACGGACGTGTGGGGTGCTAATACCTTCCCCGTGCGTAAATACAACTCCCGAGCCTTTCACTTAAAAATTCGTAGATCGCGTCTTTTCCGGTTTTTCCGACGTTTTCCTCAAATAAACGTTGGTGGTGACTCCGCGCGTATTCCTTTCGTGGAACACGCATCCCGCGAGTCACGCGTCGCCCTCCCGCCGAAGGGTAGGTTGCGACAGTTGGCGACTCCACTGGGGACAATTTTTAGAGAGTTAGGCCATTTAATCTTGTGCAATGTTTTATCATGACTTTCTCCTTTGTTGGTTTCCCTTTATTTTTATGTCCTTGTGTATATAAACTCTTTGTTGCTTTTAGTGTGTTTTAAAAATGTATGCATGAGATAAATATTTATTCATTTGATGCACACAAACACCAACACTATTTGCACACACTGTGAGTTGGGAAAGGGCCCTATACCCGGGTTCATAAGAACATAAGGAGTGGAGGTGAATCTGTGATCATGCTAGGTCTCCGACTTGCTTGATTACAGTGAACCCTCATCTAGAGTTTTACTCTTTGAAAACATATTGTTGCTAGTAGTCCCTACTGCTGCTGTATGTTCTTCGAAGGGGATGATACCTCTAGAAACCATCAAGAGAGATATGACTACCTTGGGGGTTATCACTAAATGCCTAGTTAGCTCTCTCCCTTATAGGTCCCTTAAATAAGGGCACGAAGCAAACACGCTGCGTGCCATTTTTCACACTGCCATGCATAAGTATCATATACCCTTTTGCTTATGTTCAGTGAATATTGTCATACTATGTACATTCCCGCATTGCGCCTTTTGCATATGCATCGCATACGGGTTCTGTCTTGATCCCCTCTATAGACAAATCAACGGAGGGTCCGGGTCACCATTTTAAATACATACGTTGGGGCACTTTGGTACCCCTAGACGTTGTGTCTAAGAAGGAGACAATGTCCCGGGCACCCGCATTCTTAAATTACATCTGTGTCATATGCATTCCTTCATGCATTCATCCATTCCACCCATGAGATATCGGAGTTTTGATTTGCACCAGCTTTTTGTCTCACTTTAGTAAGCATGGGGACAAATCAAACCGGCAAGAGGTTTTACCAAGTCAAGGTTAAAAGCCTAGATACCACCAGCATCAAGGAATTAGGGCGGTTGATGGAACCTCTCCAAATGCAAGCCTTCCGCAAGACTTACGGAAAGATCTTAGAGTTGACCATAGCAGAGGTATCCATAGAAGCCATTGCATCACTCACCCAATACTACGACCAGCCTTTGAGATGCTTCACGTTTGGAGATTTCCAATTGGTAGTGACCATTGAAGAATTTGAGGAGATTCTAGGATGTCCTCTCGGGGGAAGAAAACCATATCTTTTCTCTGGTTGTCTCCCCTCTTTGAGCAGAATTGCAACTGTGGTCAAGGATTCAGCAAGAGGTTTGGACCACGTAAAACAAACTCGAAATGGCATAGCGGGCCTACCACGAAAGTACCTAGAAGACAAGGCGAGGGATATGGCAAATCAAGAAGATTGGGTCCCGTTTATGGATGTGTTAGCATTGCTAATCTTTGGGGTCGTCCTCTTTCCAAACGTAGATGGTTTGGTGGACCTAGCAGCAATCGACGCTTTCCTTGCATACCACCATAGCAAGGAAAGTCCGGTGGTAGCTGTCTTGGCAGATTTATTTGACACATTTGACCGAAGGTGCGAGAAGAGTAGCGCACGGATCATCTGTTGCTTGCCCGCTCTCTGTGTTTGGTTGGTTTCGCACCTGTTCCTGCAAGACACTAGGCATCCATGTCCGCTCCAAAGCCATCGCTCGTGTGCTGAAAAGAGAAGAATAGATTGGGACCAACTTTTGGCTGGGATAGGAGGTAGAACAATCAATTGGTTCCCCCGATGGAAGGAAGGAAAGGAGGGAGTCCTTTCCTCATGTGGAGGGTACCCGAACATTCCGCTGATAGGAACGAGGGGTTGTATTAACTACAATCCCATGCTCGCTATAAGACAACTAGGGTACCCCGTGAGGGGAGCACCGATGGAAGAAAGCATGTCTCCTTTCCTTGTGAGGGATTTCGGCGTGCAAAATTTCGAGGCTATACAAAGAATCCATAAGGCATGGGAAACCCCGTTAAGGAAAGATCAAGAACTTAGGGGCATTCGTAATGGCATCATTGGTGGTTACCATGAATGGCTGAAAGTTCATATACGAGGTTTAGATTGGCTCGCCAAGTTAAAAGTCGTCAGCGAAGAGAGTTTCGAAGCACCGGAAGAGGACGAAGATGTCCAAGCTCTCAAAAGCGAGTTAGGAAAGGCGAAACTTGCCAAGGAGAAGTTCAAGTTGGCCGCTACACACATCTGGAAGGAGTGTGCCGGATTACGGGAAGAGAATGCAACTACCGCAAGAGCCCATGAACAAGAGGCCAAGAGGGCTCGCAAGGAAGAGTATGGCCGTAACAAATTTCGCGGAGCTCTGTGGGGTAGCAACAATGAACTCAAGCTGTGAAGGGAAGAGAGGGACCAGTCGCGAGCACATAGCATGGTCTTGAAAGAGGAGTTAGTTGCCTATTCAAGGTCCAAAAGGAGCTTGTCTCAACGTTTATGCGAGACGGAGACCAACATGCTAGCTATCATCGCCAAGCCGCATATTTCCTCATCGCAATTGAGGAATACGTAGGAGCAAGGGAAACACCCTTGTCGACCACAAAAAGAGAAAAAATATAAAAAGGGTATAAAGGATATAAGACATAAAAAGGGAACTAAAAAATCAAAGTCATGTTGCACATTCGATTAAAGGCTGCGTCCTTGGGACGGACGTGTGGGTGCTAATACCTTCCCCGTGCGTAAATACAACTCCCGAGCCTTTCACTTAAAAGTTCGTAGATCGCGTCTTTTCCGGTTTTTCCGACGTTTTCCTCAAATAAACGTTGGTGGCGACTCCGCGCGTATTCCTTTCGTGGAACACGCATCCCGCGAGTCACGCGTCGCCCTTCCGCCGAAGGGTAGGTTGCGACAGTTGGCGACTCCACTGGGGACTAGTTTTTAGAGAGTTAGGCCATTTAATCTTGTGCAATGTTTATCAGTGACTTTCTCCTTTGTTGGTTCCCTTATTATGTCTTTGTGTATATAAACTCTTTGTTGCTTTTAGTGCGTTTTAAAATGTATGCATGAGGTAAATATTTATTCATTTGATGCACACAAACACCACACTATTTGCACACACTGTGAGTTGAAAAAGGGCCCTATACCCGGGTTCATAGGAACATAAGGAGTGGAGGTGAATCTGTGATCATGCTAGGTCTCCGACTTGCTTGATTACAGTGAACCCTCATCTAGAGTTTTCCTCTTTGAAAACATATTGTTGCTAGTAGTCCCTACTGCTGCTGTATGTTCTTCGAAGGGGATAATACCTCTAGAAACCATCAAGAGAGATATGACTACCTTGGGGGTTATCACTAAATGCCTAGTTAGCTCTCTCCCTTATAGGTCCCTTAATAGGGGCACGGAGCAAACACGCTGCGTGCCATTTTTCACACTGCCATGCATAAGTATCATATACCCTTTTGCTTATGTTCAGTGAATATTGTCATACTATGTACATTCCCGCATTGCGCCTTTTGCATATGCATCGCATATGGGTTCTGTCTTGATCCCCTCTATAGACAAATCAACGGAGGGTCCGGGTCACCGTTTTAAATACATACGTTGGGGCACTTTGCTACCCCTAGACGTTGTGTCTAAGAAGGAGACAATGTCCCGGGCACCCGCATTCTTAAATTACATCTGTGTCATATGCATTCCTTCATGCATTCATCCATTCCACCCATGAGATATCGGAGTTTTGATTTGCACCAGCTTTTTGTCTCACTTTAGTAAGCATGGGAACAAATCAAACCGGCAAGAGGTTTTACCAAGTCATGGTTAAAGCCTAGATACCACCAGCATCAAGGAGTTAGGGCGGTTGATGGAACCTCTCCAAATGCAAGCCTTCCGCAAGACTTACGGAAAGATCTTAGAGTTGACCATAGCAGAGGTATCCGTAGAAGCCATTGCATCACTCACCCAATACTATGACCAGCCTTTGAGATGCTTCACGTTCGGAGACTTCCAATTGGTACCGACCATTGAAGAATTTGAGGAGATTCTAGGATGTCCTCTCGGGGGAAGAAAACCATATCTTTTCTCCGGTTGTCTCCCCTCTTTGAGCAGAATTACAACTGTGGTCAAGGATTCAGCAAGAGGTTTGGACCGCATACAACAGACTCGAAACGCATAGCGGGCCTACCACGGAAGTACCTAGAAGACAAGGCGAGGGGTATGGCCAATCAAGGAGATTGGGTCCCGTTTATGGATGTGTTAGCTTTTCTAATTTTTGGGGTCGTCCTCTTTCCAAACGTAGATGGTTTGGTGGACCTAGCAGCAATCGACGCTTTCCTTGCATACCACCATAGCAAGGAAAGTCCGGTGGTAGCTGTCTTGGTAGATTTATTTGACACATTTAACCGAAGGTGCGAAAAGAGTAGCGCACGGATCATCTGTTGCTTGCCCGCCCTCTGTGTTTGGTTGGTTTCACACCTGTTCCACCAAGACACGAGGCATCCATGTCCGCTCCAGAGCCATCGCTCGTGTACTAAAAAGAGAAGAATAGATTGGGACCAGCTTTTGGCTGGGATAGGAGGTAGAACGATCAATTGGTTCCCCCGATGGAAGGAAGGAAAGGAGGGAGTCCTTTTCTCATGTGGAGGGTACCCAAACATTCCACTGATAGGAACGAGGGGTTGTATTAACTACAATCCCGCGCTCGCTATAAGACAACTAGGGTACCCCATGAGGGAAGCACCGATGGAAGAAAGCATGTCTCCTTTCCTTGTGAGGGATTTCGGCGCGCAAAATTTCAAGGCTATACAAAGAATCCATAAGGCATGGGAAACCCCGTTAAGGAAAGATCGAGAACTTAGGGGCATTCGTAACGGCATCATTGGTGGTTATCATGAATGGCTGAAAGTTCATATACGAGGTTTAGATTGGCTCGCCAAGTAAAAGTCGTTAGCGAAGAGAGTTTTGAAGCACCGGAAGAGGACGAAGAAGTCCAAGCTCTCAAAAGCGAGTTAGGAAAGGCGAAACTTGCCAAGGAGAAGTTCAAGTTGGCCGCTACACACATCCAGAAGGAGTGTGCCGGATTACGGGAAGAGAATGCGACTACCGCAAGAGCCCTTGAACAAGAGGCCAAGAGGGCTCGCAAGGAAGAGTATGGCCGTAACAAATTTCCCGGAGCTCTGTGGGGTAGCAACAATGAACTCAAGCTGCGAAGGGAAGAGAGGGACCAGTCGCGAGCACATAGCATGGTCTTGAAAGAGGAGTTGGTTGCCTGTTCAAGGTCCAAAAGGAGCTTGTCTCAGCGTTTATGCGAGACGGAGACCAACATGCTAGCTATCATCGCCAAGTACCAAGAAGAGTTAGGTCTAGCCATGGCCCACGAGCATAGGGTCGCGGATGAGTATGCCCAAGTATACGCAAAAAAATAGGCTAGAGGAAGGGTGATCGACTCTTTACACCAAGAGGCAACCATGTGGATGGATCGGTTTGCCCTTACCTTGAACGGGAGTCAAGAGCTTCCCCGATTGTTAGCCAAGGCCAAGGCAATGGCGGACACCTACTCCACCCCCGAAGAAATTCATGGGCTTCTCGGCTATTGTCAGCATATGATAGACTTAATGGCCCATATAATTAGAAATCGCTAGAAAACTTGTATGGTCTCTTAGACCTTGACTAGATACGACTTTCTGAAATAAAATGAGTTGGTCCGATGTTCCTACTCCAAAAAGCTTGTGCGAATCAAATCACTCCTGCATTTTATCTCTAGCATGCATTCTTTTCTTTCTTTACCCACTCCTCACGTTTGGTTTTTTAGGGAAAAACACCATAACTAAACGCGCCACAAGGCATCCCTATCGCACCAGATCCAAATCTAGAACGATGGGTGATCAAGAGGAGACACAGGAACAGATGAAAGCCGACATGTCGGCTCTGAAAGATCAGATGGCTTCCATGATGGAGGCCATGTTAGGAATGAGGCAGCTCATGGAGAAAAACGTGGCCACCGCTGCCGCTGTCAGTTCGGCTGCCGAAGCAGACCCAACTCTCTTGGCAACTGTGCACCATCCTCCCTCAAACATAGTAGGACGGGGAAGGGACACACTGGGGCACGATGGCAACCCTCATCTGGGATACAACCGAGCGGCTTACCCTTATGGATTGCCGCCCAACTACTCACCACCCGTCCTGCAAGATGATGCGGGCCATATTGCTTCTCCCGTCCTTGAAAGAGAGCCTCCTCAACAGCCCGACGAGGTCCACAAAGACCCTCAAGACTATGCTCGAAGAGATGTCGAGTTCTATCCCCCGATCCCCGAAGGGCCGGCACCAAGCACGTTGCCTCAGCCCAACATCACGACACAACCAATAGTTTTGTCCATGGAAGGACCGCCCCCGGCAACTGAAGAAAGGAGGAAGCTCGATCTCCTCGAGGAGAGATTGAGAGCCGTGGAAGGATTTGGGGACTATCCGTTCGTAGACATGACGAATCTTTGCTTAGTACCCGATGTTGTTATCCCCCCGAAGTTCAAAGTACCGGACTTCGACAAGTATAAAGGGATGACTTGTCCCAAAAACCATCTCAAGATGTACTGTCGCAAGATGGGCGCACACTCTAAGGATGAGAAGCTATTAATACACATTTTTCAAGATAGCTTGGCCGGAGCCGCGGTAGTTTGGTACACTAATTTGGAAGCTTCCCGTATCCGTACTTGGAAGGATCTGATTACTGCCTTCCTAAGGCAATATCAGTATAATTCCGATATGGCTCCTGATCGCACTCAGCTGCAGAATATGTTCAAGAAAGAGGGCGAAACCTTTAAAGAATACGCGCAGCGATGGAGAGACCTGGCGGCACAAGTGGCTCCTCCCATGGTTGAGAGAGAAATGATCACCATGATGGTAGACACTCTGCCAGTGTTCTACTATGAGAAGCTAGTAGGTTACATGCCGTCCAGCTTCGCGGACCTAGTGTTCGCCGGGGAAAGAATCGAGGTAGGGTTGAAAAGAGGAAAGTTCGATTACGTTTCCTCCACGAGTGCGAATGCCAAAAGAATCGGGACAACAGGGGCAAAAAGATGGAAGGAGATACCCATGCCGTCTCTTCAACGCCTGCGTGGGTCAAACCCCCGCAAACACCTCATGGTACCCATCAGTACGCGCAACATCACCCGAGCTTCTCGGCTCATACCGGGAACGCCTCTAGTTCAGCACTTGTGCAGCCTAAGGCACCCACCCAGAGGGAAGCTCCCCAAGTTCCAACTCCGAACGCAACTCGCCCGGCCAGTAATTCCAATGCAACAAGGAACTTCCCTCCGAGGCCATTTCAAGAATTCACCCCACTCCCAATGACGTACGAGGACCTCTTGTCGTCCCTCATCGCCAACCATTTGGCCGTGGTAACTCCCGGAAAGGTCCTCCAACCCCCTTTCCCAAAGTGGTATGACCTTAACGCAACTTGCAAGTACCATGGGGGTGTCCCGGGGCATTCCATTGAAAAATGCTTGGCCCTTAAATACAAGGTCCAACATTTGATAGATGCTGGATGGCTGACTTTCCAAGAGGATCGGCCCAATGTGAGAACCAACCCGCTCGCCAATCATGGAGGGGGAGCGGTTAACGCCGTTGATTCCGATAGGCCGCACAGGTCTAAACCTTTAAAGGATGTGGCAACCCCTAGGAGGTTTATCTTTGAGGCCCTACCAAAGGGAGGTGTGATTCCTCATAGTGGGCGTAAGGAGGATTCCTATTTGCTGCATTCCGGCGAGCTGCATGACATGGAAACGTGTTTGGGAGTAGAGGAATTGTTACAATGGATGATAGATCAAGGTCGACTAGAAGTTGGCAGTGAAGGAAGAGAGGAGCAGCACATATGCATGCAATCCACGGATGGGAGCAGTGTTGCGAAGCCCAAATCTTTGGTGATATACTTCACCAAGGGCACAGCTTCGCAAAAGCCCGGACACCCCTTAGCAGCTAAACCTGTTCCTTTCCCATACCAAAATAGCCACGCAGTCCCATGGAGATATACACCTCCGAGGGGGAAGGAAGAAGAAGCCACTGACGTCAGCTCATTGTCGGCTAAGGTAACAAATATCACGGGACTAAGTGGTGTGACCCGTAGCGGTCGTGTGTTTGCGCCTCCGAACCTACCAGTCCAACCCGCGAACGTCAAGGGGAAAGGAAAAGTGGTGGAGGAACAAGATGGTGAAGCACCCCACGCTTCGAATAAAGATATTCTGGCGAAAGGTCTTCCGGAGAAAAAGGATGGTAAAAAGGAGGTGTCGCTAGAGGAAGCCAGTGAGTTCCTCCGTATAATTCAGCAGAGCGAATTCAAGGTTATCGAACAGCTCAACAAAACTCCAGCCAGGGTCTCGCTGTTGGAGTTACTCATGAGCTCCGAGCCTCGTCGGGCTCTGCTAGTAAAAGTTCTGAACGAGGCCCACGTGGCCCAAGACATCTCGGTAGAAGGTTTCGGAGGGCTGGTCAATAATATCACTGCCAACAACTATCTCGCCTTCGCCGAAGAAGAAATCCCCGCCGAGGGGAGAGGGCATAATAAAGCTTTGCACGTATCAGTCAAGTGTATGGACCATAGCGTAGCCAAAGTGCTCATCGTTAATGGTTCCAGTTTAAACGTGATGCCTAAGAGCACTTTGGAGAAGTTACCTTTCAATGCTTCCCACCTAAAGCCAAGTTCAATGGTGGTTCGTGCCTTCGACGGCACCCGCCGAGAGGTCAGGGGGGAGATCGATCTCCCAGTACAGATAGGCCCTCACACCTGTCAAGTTACCTTACAGATAATGGATATTAACCCCCCCTACAGCTGTCTGTTGGGGCGCCCGTGGATCCACTCAGTGGGAGTTGTTCCCTCTACACTCCACCAAAAGTTGAAATTCGTAGTGGAAGGGCATCTGGTCATCATATCAGGCGAGGAAGACATCTTGGTGAGCTGCCCATCCTCTATGCCTTATCTGGAAGCCGCAGAGGAGTCATTAGAAACCGCTTTCCAGTCTTTTGAGGTGGTAAGCATTTGCTCCGTGGACTCCTTCTCTGGGCAGCCTTGCTTGTCCGATGCAGCAGTAATGATGGCCCGAGTTATGTTGGGGAACGGTTACGAACTCGGAATGGGTTTAGGCAAAGACAACGGCGGCATAACTAGCCTGATAAATGCCAAAGGAAATCGTGGGAAGTATGGTTTAGGCTATAAGCCCACTCAGGCAGATATAAAGAGAAGCATCATGGGAAGGAAGAGTGGTAGTCAAAGCTCGCGGTTGAGACAAGAAAGTGAAGGAAGCCCGCCCTACCACATAAGTAGAAGCTTTATAAGCGCGGGTCTGGGGGACGAAGGTCAAGTGGTCGCAATACACGAAGATGATGTTCCGAGTACGTTGGATTTGGTACGACCATGCCCTCCCGATTTCCAGCTGGGAAATTGGCGAGTGGAGGAACGCCCCGACATTTACGCAACGAGCATAATGTAAACCTTTACGGTTTTAAAAACTCTATAGTTAGGCCTAGGCTTTAGAGTTTCTTTTGTTAAGGCTTTGTGTCTTTTGTTTTAAAATTTATAATACAAGGATCTTTCTTCATCTGTTCCTACGTCTCTACCCATTCTCATCCATTTGCATGTTTACTTCTTTATTTTTGAAACGGCAGATCCGATGACGAGTCCCCCGAAGGTACTAATACCTGGGACCCACCTATCAACTTCGAGCAAGAAACGAATCAAACGGAAGATGAAGGGAACGAGGATGTGGGACTTCCCCCAGAATTAGAAAGGATGGTCGCCCATGAGGACCAAGAAATGGGGCCTCATCAAGAAGAGACAGAACTAGTAGACTTGGGAATTGGTAGTGGAAAAAGGGAAGTAAAGATAGGCACAGGTATTACCGCACCTATCCGTGAAGAATTAATAATCCTGCTAAGAGACTACCAAGACATCTTTGCTTGGTCATACCAAGATATGCCCGGTTTGAGTTCTGACATTGTACAGCACCGATTACCTCTAAATCCCAAGTGTTCCCCGGTAAAGCAGAAACTGAGAAGGATGAAGCCCGAAACATCCTTGAAGATAAAAGAAGAAGTGAAGAAGCAATTTGACGCTGGTTTTCTGGTCGTCGCTCGGTATCCAAAATGGGTTGCCAACATTGTACCGGTCCCTAAGAAAGATGGGAAAGTACGAATGTGTGTGGATTATCGGGACCTGAATCGGGCCAGTCCCAAGGATAATTTTCCTTTGCCACACATCGATATCCTCGTAGATAACACGACCAATTTTGCTTTATTTTCCTTCATGGACGGTTTCTCCGGTTACAATCAGATAAAGATGGCGCCAGAGGATATGGAAAAGACTACCTTCGTCACCCTGTGCGGGACGTTCTGTTACAAGGTGATGTCCTTTGGACTCAAGAATGCCGGGGCAACTTATCAACGGGCCATGGTAGCTTTGTTCCATGATATGATGCATCAAGAGATCGAGGTCTACGTGGACGACATAATTGCTAAATCTAAATCCGAGGAAGAACACCTTGTCAACCTGCGGAAGTTGTTCGAAAGGCTGAAGAAATATCAATTAAGGTTGAACCCCGCCAAGTGTACCTTTAGGGTCAAATCAGGGGAATTGCTTGGTTTCATCGTGAGCCAGAAAGGGATAGAGGTAGACCCCGAAAAGGTGAAGGCCATCCTTGAGATGCCAGAACCCCGTACTGAGAGGCAAGTCCGAGGCTTCCTGGGACGCTTGAATTATATTGCCAGATTCATATCGCAGCTCACCGCCATTTGTGAGCCGTTGTTCAAGCTCTTACGCAAAAACCAAACTGATCGCTGGAATGAGGATTGCCAAGAGGCTTTTGGAAGGATCAAGAAGTGCCTTATGAATCCTCCCGTGCTTATGCCACCAGTACCTGGAAGGCCTCTCATCTTGTACATGACAATCTTAGACGAGTCAATGGGGTGTATGCTGGGGCAACATGACGAATCCGGAAAGAAAGAGTGCGCTGTTTACTACCTAAGTAAGAAGTTCACGACCTATGAAATGAATTACTCCTTGCTCGAAAGATCGTGTTGTGCTTTAGTATGGGCATCCCATCGCCTAAGGCAGTACATGCTGAGCCATACTACCTGGTTGATATCCAAGATGGACCCAGTTAAGTACATCTTTGAGAAGCCAGCTCTCACAGGACGAATCGCTCGGTGGGAAGTCCTGCTATCCGAGTTTGATATAGTTTATGTCACCCAAAAGGCGATAAAAGGAAGCGCCTTGGCAGATTATTTGGCTCAATAGCCTCTTAACGACTATCAGCCCATGCATCCTGAATTCCCGGATGAGGACATCATGGCCTTGTTTGAGGAAAAATTGTACGAAGATCGGGACAAATGGACCGTATGGTTTGACGGAGCGTCAAACATTCTAGGCCATGGCGTTGGAGCAGTATTGGTCTCCCCGGACAATCAATGTGTACCTTTCACAGCCAGGCTAGGATTCGACTGCACCAACAACATGGCCGAATATGAAGCATGTGCCCTGGCCGTCCAGGCAGCGATTGACTCCAATGTCAAACTACTCAAGGTGTACGGCGACTCAGCGTTGGTAATCCATCAGCTGAGAGGGGAATGGGAAACTAGAGATCCCAAGCTGATACCCTACAAAGCCTATATCAAGGAATTGGCTAAAACCTTTGATGAGATCTCTTTCCATCATGTTCCCCGCGAGGAAAATCAAATGGCGGATGCGCTTGCTACTTTGGCGTCTATGTTCCAGCTAACGCCGCACGGGGATCTACCCTACATTGAATTTTGGTGTCGTGGCAAACCCGCGCATTGTGCCAAGTAGAAGAGGAACGGGACGGTAAGCCTTGGTATTTCGACATCAAGCGATATGTCGTAAGCAAAGAATACCCGCCAGAGATTGCCGACAATGATAAGAGGACATTGAGAAGGTTGGCGGCCGGCTTCTTCATGAGCGGAAACATATTGTATAAGAGAAACCACGACATGACACTCCTGCGTTGTATGGATGCCAGGGAGGCGAATCACATGATCGAGGAAGTCCATGAGGGCTCGTTTGGAATGCACGCCAACGGGCATGCTATGGCCAGGAAGATCCTAAGAGCAGGTTATTACTGGCTTACCATGGAAAGTGATTGTTGTGTCCATGTAAGGAAATGCCACAAATGTCAAGCGTTCGCAGATAATGTCAATGCTCCATCGCATCCTCTGAATGTCATGTCCACCCCTTGGCCTTTCTCCATGTGGGGAATAGATGTCATCGGGGCCATTGAGCCCAAGGCCTCGAATGGTCATCGCTTCATCCTTGTAGCGATAGATTATTTCACCAAGTGGGTCGAGGCGGCTTCCTACACCAATGTCACGAGGGGTGTAGTGGTCAGGTTCATTAAGAAAGAGATCATCTGCCGATATGGTTTGCCAAGGAAGATTATCACGGACAACGGCACCAACCTGAATAACAAAATGATGGGGGAAATGTGCGAGGAGTTTAAAATCCAGCATCACAATTCCACACCCTACCGGCCAAAGATGAATGGAACCGTGGAAGTGGCCAATAAGAATATCAAAAAGATTATCCAAAAGATGACTGTGTCATACAGAGATTGGCACGAAATGCTCCCATTCGCGTTACATGGTTACCGAACATCAGTGAGAACATCAACTGGGGCAACGCCGTTCTCATTGGTATATGGGTGGAGGCTGTGTTACCGTTTGAGGTAGAAGTCCCGTCATTAAGGATCTTGGCAGAATCCCGATTAGAGGAATCAGAGTGGGCTCAAACACGCTATGACCAGCTCAACCTCATTGAGGGTAAGCGCTTAACGGCCATGAGTCATGGGCGCTTGTACCAGCAAAGAATGAAGAATGCATTCGACAAGAAGGTACGCTTGCACAAGTTCCATGAGGGAGACCTTGTGCTAAAGAAAATGTCCCATGCTGTCAAGGACAATCGAGAAAATGGGCCCCAAACTACGAAGGGCCTTTTGTTGTGAAGAGGCTTTTTCCGGAGGAGCCCTGGTGCTTACCAACATGGATGGCGAAGAGCTACCTTCACCCGTGAATTCTGATGTCGTCAAGCGATATTATGCTTAGAATCTGGGGCAATTAAGGATGTCGTTGCATGTTCTTTATCTTTATGTGTTTTCTGGATTTCCCCCAGGGATTCCCCGTCTACAGTATCTCTCGTTACATTCTTTTAAAGAAATGAACGTGGATTGAGGCTTTAGTCCTCGCGTTGGTTTCAAACCTTGCGTTAATTTGTGATCACCTGAGCCCTTCCGCTCAGTTCATGGGATGCCCCAAGCACTTAATTAAAATTGAACCTAAACCAACTTTCACTAAATTTGCTGCGTTTTGAAAACATTCATGCATACGCATACGCATGCATATTGTTGTGGTAAAACAGGGGCAGGATCATCTTGAGCTACCTTCTGGGGTAGGGACAAAACATGAACAACAGAAACCAATCAAGGTAAGACAACGACGTAGTCAAGATTGGCCATACCTGGTTGTTTATTACTTGCAGGTACTTAGGAACGGATGCAAGTGGGGATGGGGTCACGACCGACCGATCGTTGCCCCTTCTCTGCGCTAAACAAGCAGAGAACGTCGCGCAAGGCAGCCCGTATCCTTTGTAATTGCAGTATTTTACTACTTGTTTGTTTTTTAGTAATCAACGCCTAATTCTAACTTAAGTAAGTTCAAATAGGCAAAACGCTAACCCATAAGGAAGGAGGGGACATGGTTAATGTTCCTCTCAAAAAAAAAAAAAGTGCAGGTTAGCTCGCCTGGGGCGAGCAAGCAACCCCTGCACCAAAATATAAAAGTGACGAAAGGGGGGACGTTTTTGCATTCAAAAACTTCTTTTCCCCCCTTTCAAAAGCCATACCCACGGAATTTACGAGTTTGTAGCCCTAGGATCTCTACTTTTCGCATTCTTCGATTCCGTTTTGCGCTTTTATTCATCACCAACAAGTAAGTATTCCATCCTTAAGCTTTCTAGCTTTTCATTGGTGTATTTTGATCTCCTTTTGGTGCTCTAAATTGTGGGAATGTGCTCAAATATGTGGGGCAATTTTGGTTTGTTTTCTTGCTTGATTGGGTTGAATTGGGGGTTTGTATGAGATGGCCCTAGGCCTATAATGCATTTTGAAGCAATGGGACATGCCACATTGTCCCCGTTCTCTTGCTATTGATGCCTAAACGCGCGCCCACCAAGTGTTCGGTGAAATGCCTCAATGGCATTAGCGCGTGATTTTCGTAAGGAAACAACCCATGGGGCAATTTGGTTTGCACATATTTTCTATTTTTTGGGACATGCATTCAGTTTCGAAAGGGCTAGAGTAATTGCCCCACATATATCCTAGGCCTAGGAACCAAAGTTTTTATGCAAAAGAACACAAGAGGGGGTGCATATTGGGTAAAGTTACCCTTTTTGGCCAGCAATCAGCTATGAGCCATGCTACAATAATTTCCCTACGCCTAGATGTTTAGGAATTTTGCTCATCATAAATGTGTAGGTTTAGAATAGGTAGCAAAATACCTTTGGCAATTTACACTTTGGGTGTGGTAGCAAAATACTTGGATGTATGTACATGTAATTTTTGGTAGTCAAAATGTCTCACAAAAAAATATATATATGTTGCATGTTATGTAAAGAAAATACCTTACAAAGATACCTTTTAATTTGAATGCAATTTTAGTCAACAAAAGAAAATATACTTGAATTTGCATGCGGCTTTAGGTAGCAAAAACACTTGAATAAAGCATTAAATGTAGCACCTTATTGTGTAGATAGCCAAGATTCATCACAAAGTTTGTATATGCATAGGTATTAGAAATACCAGAATGTGCACGTGTGCAATTTTTGGTAGCCAAAATGCTTTGAGTATGCATGTATGTAAATTTAGCCAAGGAAGTGCATGTGATGTAGGTAGCAAATACACCTTGGAAGTACATATAAATAATCTAGGTAACGAAGGTGCCTTGATTGTGCATGGGTGCATTTTTCTTAGGTAGAAGAATATCTTGTGCGAGTGAATGTTCATAAGGAAGTATGTGCATGAGTTTGCTCTAAATTTACATTGATGTTTGTGTTTATTGGAGGAGGTTGTATGCCATTTTTGTTTTAAGAGTAGCATTTCTTGGTAAAACTAACTTTCCAAATGTTTGCCTTCGCAGGAAATGGCCCCGAGGAAGCTTGCCTCAAAGAGGTCCAGGAAGGATAAGGCGGCCGAAGGAACTAGTTTCGCTCCCGAGTATGACAGTCACCGCTTTAGGAGCGCTGTACATCAGCAGCGCTTCGAAGCCATCAAGGGATGGTCATTTCTCCGGGAGCGACGCGTCCAGCTCAGGGACGACGAGTATACTGATTTCCAGGAGGAGATAGGTCGCCGGCGGTGGGCATCACTAGTTACCCCCATAGCCAAATTTGATCCAGGCATAGTCCTCGAATTTTATGCCAATGCTTGGCCAACAGAGGAGGGCGTGCGTGACATGAGGTCCTGGGTGAGGGGTTAGTGGATCCCGTTTGATGCAGATGCTATCGGCCAGCTCCTGGGATATCCGTTGGTACTGGAAGAGGGCCATGAGTGCGAGTATGGCCAGAGGAGGAACCGATCTGATGGGTTCGATGAGGAGGCCATCGCCCAGTTGCTATGTATACCGGGGCAGGATTTTGCCCGGACTGCTGTAGGGAGGCGAGTGCGGATCATGCGCACCAACATGACCACCCTAACTCAGATATGGATGACTTTGCTGCTCAGCAACATCCTGCCCACCGATCATAATTCCGACCTCCCCCTGCCGAAGTGTCAGCTGGTGTACGCCATCCTGACGCGGATGAGCATCCATGTGGCTTAGTTAATCGCTGATGCCATCTATATTTTTGCAGGTATGGCGCCTACCAGGCACCCGTTGGATCCAGATAAGTCCAACAGGGCCCTGGGATTTCCCGCGCTGATCACAGGACTCTGCCAGTCGTTTGGAGTCCCCGTTGCACCTACCAAGGTGATTCGGCCGCCCATCACCCGGGCTTTTATTGAGAAGTACTGCACCCAGAGACAGGCTCAGGGTGATGCTCCACAGGCCGCAGGCGCGCCACCACCACCTCATCAGGCTGGCCCGGCTGGGTCATTTGACATGGAGCAGTATTTACGGCATTTGGTTCGCCAGCAGGCAGCCAACCACCGGGCACATGTACAGACCCATGATTATCTTTACCAGCTGAGCCTCAGCATGCAGAGTCAGGGCTTCGCTTCTTTTTCATGCCCTACTCCAGACCAGTTCAGGGCAGAGGTCGCATGGCCCGGGGATTGGCCCGAGGCCCAAGCAGAAGAGGCGCCCCCAGAGGCTCCCAGCGATGGAGAGGAGGCCCACGAGGACGAGGAGATGGCCGATTTGCTTGACTTCTTGGGAGGGAGTGGAGCTACATGACTGGGAGATCCCCAGACTCATGTTTTCTTTCATATTTCTTTTATCATTTTTATGTTATGTTATTTTTTTGACTTGAGAGACTAATGTTTGTTTTTGTTGTTTCGATTGTCATTTGTACAACGCATACATTTTTGTTTGGATTGTTGCGTTAGTGTTTATATCATTACTATCGATGATGTTTGAAATTCTGGAACCGTGTAGAGTTTTTCGTTTAGGAACATCGTCCAAAAAAATAATAAAACAAACAAAAATCATGATAAAAATAATAAAAAAGGGAGGAAAGAGAGAGCAAGTAAGGAAGAAAAAAAGAGAGAAAAAAAAGAAAAATAAGTTGTCTAGCTGAAAAACCAACATGCTTTTGAAAAGAGATGACTTCCAACTCTTCTTTGAAAATAAATTCGCTGATCATAACTAGTTTTTGGAAAAAATGTGTATACACCTGAGGGGTGAATGCTGTGAAAATTTTCCCGGACGCCCAAAGTGGACTCGGATGAATGCACAAATTGATAAAAGAACATATTTTGGAAACATTGGGTTGATTAAAAATAGAGGAAATGAATCCTAAGCCCTAGCATCACATGACCATAAAACTTTGACACTTGAGTGTCCACATAGGTGCATGCATGACCAGTTTTTCATAAAATTTCCAAATCATCATCTTTGCATTTGTGTCATGGAAATAATGTGGGGCATCCCTTTTATCCTTGAACCAAACCAAACCCTGACATGTATCATGTCTAGCCATTCTACAAGTCTTGAGCCAAAATCCTAACTCACCATAAACCTTGACCCAGGGTGAGAATGTCGATCCTTACCCTCGGAAGCAAAAAAAGAAAAGAAGGAAATCCCCAATCAAAGAGAAAGCAAAAAGAAAAGAAAGGAAATTCCCAATCGAAGAGTGGGAGAAAGCAAAAAGAAAAGAAAGAAAATTCCCAATCAAAGAATGGGAGAAAGTGAAAAAAAAAGGGGGAAGTAAAAGGAAGGAAAGAAAGCTCCTGATCAAGGATCGAAAGAAATCAGAAGAAATGTGCAGAAAGGTCTTTGGACCAGACAATATCTGAACAGTACAGAATTGTCACCAAATAAACAAAAAAGGGAAAGGAAACCACGACCTGAAAGTGGTCTTCTCCCTTTGATTACCAACCAAAATCCTGTGCGTCGGTGACTTGTTCGCCTCGTGCAAAACAGAAACAGAAAAGGAAAAGGCCAAAAACACACAAAAGCCGAAAAAACCCACCAAAAGAACCCATTCCCAAGGGAAGTCCTGTTGATCCATGATCATGCATGTAATTTTTGATTTGATAGGAAATTATTCGCAAAGTCAAGTCGTGACATATCTATGGTTCGGAATTAGGATGAAACACTTACCTGTGCGAGGTTGATATACTCTGAGTGATTTTCTTCTATTTTTGTTGAACCCAGTGTTTCCTCTAAATGGTCATTTAGAAACGAAATGCTAACATCCAAAATCTCATTTATGGTTATGGGGGGGTTTCATCAGCAGACTCTCCTTCCCCGGTAAACGCATTGTTTTTCACTCAAAAAAGCATATGCTGCTCTAATCAGTTGGAATATTTGTCTCTTTACTAAAGCATGTTTGCATTTTAGTGAAGAAAACACCGAGACTTTTTCAAGTCTCACAAGTTTTCCAGAACTACGTAGGTCTGAGTTCCTCATTGGAGGATACGTAGGAGCAAGAGCCTCGCTTTTGTCGACCACACCGCTTTTTGTTACCATGACCCAAGAGCTAGTAGCCCGCATAGACGCCTTACGGTTATCCGCACCTCATCATTCAGTGACCCCAAGTGTGATTGATGAGCAGAGGCCAATGTGGTCATCTGCGCCCTTTCCGGACATGTCAGCATCTTCCCATGGAGACTTTTTCAAGTCTCACAAGTTATCTAGAACTACGTAGGTCTGAGTTCCTCATTGGAGGATACGTAGGAGCAAGAGCCTTGCTTTTGTCGGCCGCCCCACAATCTCTGTCATACTGACCCTGAGGTCATGTGACATGCGGAGACAAATTATGGTCATTCCGAACACCTTTTGCCATTCAGACACAGTTGTGTCTGATGGCATGCAGAGACAAATTATGGTCATTCTGCGCCCTTTTGTCATCCAGAGGCGGCGGGCCCGATGACATGCGGAGACAAATTATGGTCATTCTGCGACCTTTTGTCATCCAGAGGCGGCGGGCCCGATGACATGCGGAGACAAATTATGGTCATTCCGCACACCTTTTGCCATTCAGACACAGTCGTGTCCGATGGCACGCAGAGACAAATTATGGTCATTCTGCGCCCTTTTGTCATCCAGAGGCGGCGGGCCCGATGACATGCGGAGACAAATTATGGTCATTCCGCACATCCCTTTTGGCATTCAGACACAGTCGTGTCCGATGGCACGCAGAGACAAATTATGGTCATTCTGCGCCCTTTTGTCATCCAGAGGAGGCGGGCCCGATGACATGCGGAGATAAATTATGGTCATTCCGCACACCCTTTTTCCATTCAGACACAGTTGTGTCCGATGGCACGCAAAGACAAATTATGGTCATTCTACGCCCTTTTGTCATCCTGAGGCGGCGGGCCCGATGACATGCGGAGACAAATTATGGTCATTCCGCACATCCCTTTTGGCATTCAGACACAGTCGTGTCCGATGGCACGCAGAGACAAATTATGGTCATTCTGTGCCCTTTTGTCATCCAGAGGAGGCGGGCCCGATGACATGCGGAGACAAATTATGGTCATTCCGCACACCTTTTGCCATTCAGACACAGTCGTGTCCGATGGCACGCAGAGACAAATTATGGTCATTCTACGCCCTTTTGTCATTCAGAGGCGGTGGGCCCGATGACTTGCGGAGACAAATTATGGTCATTCCGCACACCCCTTTTGCCATTCAGACACAGTTGTGTCCGATGGCACGCAGAGACAAATTATGGTCATTCTACGCCCTTTTGTCATCCAGAGGCGGCGGGCCCGATGACTTGCGGAGACAAATTATGGTCATTCCGCACACCCCTTTTGCCATTCAGACACAGTTGTGTCCGATGGCACGCAGAGACAAATTATGGTCATTCGGCGCCCTTTTGTCATCCAGAGGCGGCGGGCCCGATGACATGCGGAGACAAATTATGGTCATTCTGTGCCCTTTTGTCATCCAGAGGCGGCGGGCCCGATGACATGCGGAGACAAATTGGTCATTCCGCACACCTTTTTGCCATTCAGACACAGTTGTGTCCGATGGCACGCAGAGACAAATTATGGTCATTCTGCGCCCTTCGTCAATCGCGGCCGACAAGCCCGTTGACACGCGGAGATTTACATCATCTTCCGCGCTCACAAGATCTTTCATACTGACTTTTGAGTCATGCTGACGGGCGGAAATACCCGAGTGGTTATCCGTATAAACATTCTTTTGCTATCTGTAAGACAGAACGCTTGATAGCATGCAGAGACTGACATCGTCTTCTGCACCTTTTGTTCCCCGGGGAACAACAAGTCACTTGCATGCGGAGATTTTATGGTCACCCGCGACTCTCGTCAACCGAGAGGAAGGAAATTAGTGTCTTATCTTTACTTCCCTTTTATCTCCAATAAAAGACAAGTAAAGAGGGGCAACTGTCATAGCCTAATTTCGTCCGGGGACCTTTGCTTGATGACATGCAACTTTTGTTTGGTCCTTGTGAGGTGCTTGGCACCCATCATTAGGCAATTTGTGAAATTCCGGGACATGCCGGAAAACAAAAGAAAATATTGATGCACAATCCGTAAGGTTCCGTGACACACCGGAAATCAAATGGAAGCATCGTTGCACAATTAGTGAGGTTCTGTAACATTCTGTAAGTCAAAAAGGGGATGATTATGTAATCCGCAAGGTTCCGTAACATTACGGAAAGAAAACAAGTATCGTTACGAAATTCGTAAGTTTCCATAACTTTACGAAAAAAGAATCACCAAAAAAAAGGCAGGGGTGTACTTAGTAAAAATGGGGGTGCAAATAGCAATCAGGCCCACTTGGGCCCTCCAGAAGATTCCTCCAGAAGGTTGTTGCTTCTGGAGGAAGCAACCCTGCTCGCCTGGGCGAGCTGGGTGGCAAGCTTCTCCCCCAATTTTCTATAAATAGGGGGAGAAGTGAAGTGGAAAAGGGTTCAGCCCCTTAGGCACTTCTCTCTCTTTCGAATTTGCTTAGAAAAATTGTTTCCGTGAAGAAAATCCAAGCTGAGGCGCTTCCGTAACGTTTCCGTGAGTGATTTCGCGAAGGTTTTCGACCGTTCTTCGACATTCTTCATTCGTTCTTCATCATTCTTCGGTCTTCAATGGGTAAGTACCTCGAACCAAGCTTTTCGATTCATTCTATGTACCCGTGGTGGTCCACATTGTGTTTCGTGTATTTTCCTTCTCGTTTTCATTTACTTTCCGTACCCCTTTTGACGTGCTTAAGCCATTTTATTTAAGTTATTTCTCGCTTAACCTAAAAATAAAATAAATTTCCACTGATCGTTTGAATTGTATTATCCGTTAACTTCGGTTAAAATGAATTCCGACCGTTTGGTCGTGCCGTAACCACGTTGGAAATCAAAAAAGAGGTAAAATAATAATATAATAATAAAAAAAATGTCTTTTAGTAAAATAAAGCGAAAAATCAATTGGACGTTTTCTCTTTGGGATTTCTCATTCTTGATTGAATTGACTAATAACTAAAGTGAAACTAAGGCTAAAATCAACTCGCCTAGTCAAGCTCGTCCATAAAAAATAGGTTTTTGAAGTTTATCATTTCAATTTCTTACTAAGTAAAATGGATCATTTTCAAGGTCCAACGCCTTAAAATGATCACCTTTTAAGTAAAAAAAGAATCACTTGATAAGAAAGAACTATGTAGGTCTGATTTCCTCATCGCAATTGAGGAATACGTAGGAGCAAAGGGAAACACCCTTGTCGACCACAAAAAGATAAAAAATATAAAAAGGGTATAAAGGATATAAAGACATAAAAAGGGAACATAAAAAATCAAAGTCATGTTTGCACATTCGATTAAAGGTTGCCGTCCCTTGGGACGGACGTGTGGGGTGCTAATACCTTCCCCGTGCGTAAATACAACTCCCAAGCCTTTCACTTAAAAATTTGTAGATCGCGTCTTTTCCGATTTTTCCGACATTTTCCTCAAATAAACGTTGGTGGTGACTCCGCGCGTATTCCTTTCGTGGAACACGCATCCCGCGAGTCACGCGTCACCCTCCCGCCGAAGGGTAGGTTGCGACAACAACCAATCAATAAATAAGTGTAATGAGATGGATAAAACTGTAGCACTTATAATTTGTTGAAAAGGAAATTTCAAAATGTAACAAAACAATGTGCCCAACTCTCTATTTTCTATTCCGCAGTGTTATGATTATAAAAAAAAATAATATTGTCTATTAACGGCGAAAGGGATGATGAAAGCCCTTCATACAATGTATTAGTAGACAATGCTATTACAAATTTGACATAATAATCTTGTGGCATGATGAAAGCCCCTTCATACACAAAGCTATTACTACACAATGTTCATATAAATCAAATGAGTAAAATAGAAATCGTTTTTTGATAAACATTTATTTTGTAATAACAATTAGACCATTCAATTAGCATGCCTAACATAATTTGTGTTTGGCCACTCGTAATGCTCTTTTCCTAAATTCAAACTAAATGCACATGTCTTTGTGTCACTGATCATAGTGTTTTGATTACCGAAATATAGTATCCTCCGATAACCAAACAAAGCGCATGCAAAGAACATTAAGCCTAATATGATGTTGGGTTTGTGAGTGACAATACAAAATCATTCAGTACAGTGTAGGAGTTTGAACATTCTTACCAGGCATGGTGGCTTGACGCGTGACTAGTAGCTGGTTAAGGGTGCCAAACAGTGATGGTGGTGGAGCAAAGCATTATGGTTGCATGTTAGACGGATCGACTTCGTCTTCCAGCCCTGGCTCGATCTTCATCTTTGCTAGAAAGGCGTGCTTTCTTCACTAGTCAACATAGGAGGTCTCTCTGGCTTTGGAAATGAAGAGAAGCCAATGAAACTACTTACGAAGTTTGCGGTTTTAAGAACGAAGCATTCATCACAACACCAAATTTTCTTCCTGCACGCACCAAATATACTTGGACGCCCAGACCATTTTGGCCAATTACAAAATTTTCCTTTGTTGAACCTGATACATATTATGAATCTGTAAAGTCATTATGGATTTGCAATTCGTATGGGTCAATAATGATTTTGTGTTGATTGCGCATTATTTGAGTGTGTAAAAAATTAATTTGTACATAAGTTCAGGCCAATGTAGGACATTAATATGAGACTTTTACATAACTTCTGATTTATTCGGAAAACTTCTTAATTGAAGACTTTGAAATTTAAAAAGAAAAGTTACTTTTTTATTTCAAGTGGTTATAGAAAAAAACATGGCTTGAGGTAGCATGAGTGTATGGAAACTATAGTATATGTGTTAGTTCTTTCTTTATAAATCAATCAATTTTGTACTTGGAAGTGTATTGATATCAGCACATATGGTCATTATATACGCAACAAAGGTATAGGCATGCATACTTACTGGGTTGCATGAAGCTTGCCATTTTTAAAATATCACAATTGCAAATTGATGATACCTTGCAGACAATAGCCTTAGAAGTTGATTATCACAAGTCAAATTGAAAAGTTGCACCATTACAATGCCATACTATTTAACCACAAAAGAGGATTTAATAGAAAGTCACACTAACTGTAACTTACACCATGCCTACTTAAGACACTAAGTATAAACATTGCATGAAATATACATGCATTCAGTGTAAAACTAAAACCTCGTGGTTGAATGATCTTGCTGCATTAAAACATCAGTTGATTTTTTTATCATACAATAGTGATGTTTTAATTCAATGGGCAACAATAAACTCTTACACTATCAATACAATATTGCACACAATAATTAACAAACACATGTAGTCTTAAACTAAAACCAAGTAAATAAACCATATCTAAAGAACTCATGTTGCAAGCTAAGGGTAATGAAGTTGTTACAAATTTTGTCTTGAACGAAATTGTGAAAAAAGTAGATGTCATGAAGTTGTTACAACATATAATGCAGTTAATAACCCTGCAATTAACTTCAGATAATCTTAATTTGATTGTTGTGGAAATGTATTGATATTAAGACAAATGGTCATCACATACGCAATAGAGGTATAGCCATCCTAATTTACTCGATTACATGAAGCTTATCATGTTCAAAATATCACATATGCAAATTTATGATACCTTGTAGATAATAGCCTCAAAAGTTGATTATCATGACTCAAAATTAAAGGTTGCACCATTACATTGTCATACCATTTAACCACAAGAGAGAATTTATTACAAAGTCACACTAAACTTGAGTTACACAACATTTGCTTAAGACACTAAGTATAAACATTGCATGAAGTATACATGCATTCAGTGTAAAACTAAAACCTTATGGTTGATAAGCATTGATGCATCAAAATATCAGTTGAATTTACATAGTCATACAACAATCAAGTATTTATGCAATGAGTAACACAAAACTCTTGCACTGTCAATACAATTTTGCACACAGTAACTAACAAACACATGTAGTCTTAAACTAAAGCTGCAGTAAATAAACCATATCTAAAGAACTCATGTTGCAAGCTTAGTAGGATGAGGTTGAGGTGAATTTTGTTATGTATGAAATTGTGTAAAAAGTAGATGCCATGAAGTTGTTACAACTTGCATATTTGTTGATAACACTGCAGTTAACTGCACATGATCTTAATCTGATTGCTTTGGAAATGTATTGATATAAGCACAATTGATCATCATATACGCAACAGAGGTATAGCCATGCTAGTTTACTGGGTTACATGAAGCTTGTCATGTTCAAAATATCACATATGAAAATTGATGATACCTTGTAGATAATAGCCTCATGATTTGATTATCATGACTCAAAATTAAAAGTAGCACCGTTACATTGTCATACCATTTAACCACAAGAGAGGATTTAATACAAAGTCACACTAAACTTGATTTACACTACATTTGCTTAAGACACTGAGTATAAACATTGCATGAAGTATACATGCATTCAACATAAAACTAAAACCTAGTGGCTGATAAACATTGGTGCATCAAAATATCAGTTGAATTTACTTAGGCATACAACAGTGATGTTTTTATTCAATGAGTAACACCAAACTCTTACATTGTTAATACAATATTGCACACAATAACTAACAAACACATGTAGTCTTAAAATGAAACCAAGTAAATAAACCATATTTATAAAACTCATGTTGCAAGCTTAGGAGGATGAAGCTAAGGGGAATGTTGTCTTGGTGAAATTGTGCAAAAAGTAGAAGTCATGAAGCTGTTACAACTTATAATGCAGTTAATAACCCTATAGTTAACTACAAATTTTGTAGTACTTCCTTGAAAACCACATTGGTTGTTGTATTTAGTGGTTTTCCTTCTTTATCATGAATAAGAATTTTCAATCCACTTTTGCTTTGAACTCTTGAGAATGCCACATAAAGCTGACCATAACTGAAAACTGGTTGAGGAAGATATAATCCAACACATTGAAGAGATTGGCCTTGAGATTTATTGATTGTCATGGCATATGACACAATAAATGGTAACCATCTTCTAGTCATCTTGAAAGGCGAAGGAGATTGAGATCATGATAATGACATGCGTGGAATGTAAACCAAACTTCCTACATTTTTTTTCCAGAAATTATCTATGCCTCAATAACATGGTTGGTCATTCTAGAGATAATTAGCCTTGTCCTATTGCATAGGCCTTCAGCTTGATCTAAATTTTGAATCAACATAATAGGTGAGCCTGTTTTCAGACTCATTTTATGATTATGTATTCCTGATGTCTTCAAAGAATGCATAAACTCTGGTGTAACTGCTTCATAACATTCAGTTGTTGCAACATCTGTCATGTCAATTGAGTCACAACTGAAATATTCTTTCTCTTCACCTGGGATGATGTTTAATATATAGTCATTAATTTGGTATACCACCTCATTTGTTGCAGCTCTAGATTTGAGAAATTCCTCATCTTTATACTTCTTCTGGATATTTGGGTAGGTACGCCTTACAATTGCTTCAATAGGATCAATGAAGTTTGTTATTAAAATATTAGGTGAAAATTCTATCTCATAACGTTCATCATCACCTTTGCCTAGTTTCTCATCTCCAACATTTATCAGCCATTGGGAAAAGCTCTTGATTTCTTGTGCATTTGTCAATGTGAGGTAGGTTGGACTACAAACACATATTTTTTGTCAGCTTTAAGACAATACAGTAGTCCCACAGATATGAGGCATTTATAGTAGCATGCACTATGTATGATCTACTTCCTTTAGGTATGACATGAAGAATTTTCCTGAAATAGCCTCCAAATACAACAACCTTTCCACCAAATGGAACATTGTCGGAATTAGACATACACATGATGTCATTCAATGTTTTATCTAATGCTTCAAAACAATACCTATGAGCCATAGAAGTCTCATCCCATATAATCAACTTGGTTGCCTTTAACAGTTCAACCTATTATGTACCTTGGTGGATATTATAGGTTGAGTTTTCTAATGTAGGCATATGAATAGCAAATTTTGAATATGTAGTTCTGCCATTTGGTAATAACAATGAGGCTATGCCACTTGAGGAAACAATTAACACAATATCACCTTTTGAATAGAATGCAAATGCTAATGTCTTCCATATAAAGGTCTTCCCAGTACCTGCATACCCATATAGGAAAAATATTCCACCAGCCTGTCTATTGACAACATTTATGATACTATCAAAGATATGTCTCTGTTCATTTGTATTTGCATACAAAAAAGGAAGGTAGCTACTACATGAGCCATCATTGTTTCTATTGTATTGATATTACATGGTCAATTAAAAAGAACACCAATTTTTGCTAACCTGTTAGAGAAGCAAAGTATGTTTCGAAATCATTTTGTAATTGAGCCTTGTCATAATTCTGCTCAGCATATATATATCTATTACCAAAATGTGACAACACCAAATGTGTTGGAAAAAGCATGGTTGGATAATCCTTTAATGTTTTTGTTGGATTGTAATATCTCTTCAATCTCAAGCAATGCCAAGTTTTGTAACTCTTCTGTTTCCAACTGTAAATCTTTGGACACGAAAAAGAAATTGAATTTTTAAGTTCTAAACAATAATTGTAACTGAAAAAAGAATTCATGGTTTAATATATGTTACCTAGTATGTTTCTTATCCTTCTCTGTTGATGAAAGATACCATCAATTAGGAACTCCCATGTTTCAGACCATACATGATTTAGTCTCTCAATGTTGTTTGATATGAGCATTGTTACAAATAATCTTCTAAGGAATTGGCCAGAACCTCAATGGTATGCTTATCTTAAAGCCTCAATATATTCCTTATCATCAACTAAGAAGCCTATACCAAAGCAAGCTTCTCTAAATGTAGAATACAATCGACCTTTGACTGTACGAATTTGTTCATAAGTGGTTGGTCCTTTAACCACAACCAACATCATCCTAAGATAATACAATTCTCCAGTACTTGGAGTTAAGCCTTCCAATTGTATAGCCTCCTTTACGTGGCTTCCAACATCTTTTTTGGCGACGTATGTAAATTTTGTTATGAATTGTAGATATGTAAGACCTTTTGCTTGTTGGAAAATGCTGTTAGCTTGCAGCCAAGAGGTAAATATGGACTCTTTAACGGTTGGCTTGGATAACAAAGCATTAATGTCATCACGATCTTCAAATATTACTGAATTTTCACCAGGAAAATGAAAGTAGAACCTTTCAACAGCAGGTGATCTTTGTGAATCCGGAATGAAAATATTCTCCAGCAAGCTTCACAAGGAGAAATATACCTACAATCAAGATAATCCTTAATCTCATCAACAGTCTATTCAGTTGTTCCTTCTTAATTTTGGACAGGCACAAGAGATGTGGTTATGCGATCATAACCTTTATTAATGTACTTGAATAAATACTTGATGGACATTGATTGATTGCACCATTCTATGTTGAGGTAAGCTTGATATTTCAACAATAAGTATGGATTGTATGGTACCATGTATCTAATGTCTAGTGCTATACCATTTCTGTCAATATATTTACCATTATTACGCTTTCTATAAACATGATAACCCTCTTGGTAACAACAGGTTCAGCTCGCCATTTTTTTGGGAAATATCTAGAACACTTTCCATCTTTCATGCATGGTGACTTTTTGTTTGCATGACCACATGGACCATGTTTCTTGACACACTCATAGAGTTATGGTTATTCAATAGACATTGTTCAATATAGTTATGGTTGTTCAATAGAATCTGGTATCTCAACTGATATGATGCCATCAATATTTGTAGGAGATGGATACTTGCTGGCAGCATCCAATATTGGATCAAGTGGCCTCAGAATAATTAAGAAGAGGGGGGGTTGAATTAATTATTAATGTGTCTTGACTAATTAAAAATTTATCCTTCTTAATATTACTAGATTCAATTAGGCTTTACTGCTAAGTTATGAGGAAGTAAAGAACAAAAACAATAACTTAGACAAAAGTAAAGCGAAAATAAAAGAACACAACAGAAAAGTAAAGAGAGTAGGGAAGAAGAAGACAAACACAAGATTTATACTGGTTCGGCCACAATCCATGCCTACGTCCAGTCCCCAAGCAACCAACAGTTCTTAAGATTTCTTTCAACCTTGTAAAACCCTTTACAAGCCAAAGTTCCACAAGGGATGTACCCTCCCTTGTTCTCTTTGAACAACCAAGTGGATGTACCCTCCACTTGAACTGATCCACAAGAGATGTACCCCCTCTTGTTCTCAGTACAACAACCCAAGTAGATGTACCCTCTACTTGTACCACAAAAGATGTACCCTCCAATGTGTTAAGACAAAGAATTCTCAAGCGGTTAGTCCTTTGAATCTTTGTAAGGGGAAACAAAAGATATCTTAGGCGGTTAGTCCTTTGAAATCTGTTGTTTAAGGGGAAGGGAAGAATCAAAAGAATTTTCAGGCGGTTAGTCCTTTGAATTCTCTTGGAAAGAGAGAAGGGAGACACAAAAGAATTCAGGCGGTTAGTCCTTCTATTCTTTTGGCAAAGGGAGAAGTGAATGAAGAAGAAGAATAACACAAGTTTTTTTGAATAATGAACTTTTCTTAGAAAAGAAAGTATTGAACAAAAACTCTTAGAAAGAATTTGAGAAATGAATGAGAATTTTTTGTAAAAACTTGTTATTGAAATTCATGCCATGGTCACATATTTATAATCATTTGATGACTCAAGTTAAAGTTTGTGACTCTTGGAAATTTCTTTAAAACTAATCACTTTAAAAGATTGTGACTCTTTTGAAAACTAGTCACTTAAAGGTTGTGACTTTTGAGAAATTCTTCAGAAACAAGTCACTTTAAGAATTGTGACTTTTGGTAATTCATTTTTCAAAATCAGTCACTGGTAATCGATTACACATCAATAGATGTGACTTTTCATTTTAAATTTTGAAAATCAAAACGTTTAGAAACTCTGGTAATCAATTACAAGTATTGTGTAATCGATTACATAAGTTTAAAATGATTTGAAAATGTTTTATCGCTAGTTGTGACTTTTGAAATTTGAAATCTAACGTTTTAAAACTTTGGTAATCGATTACATGATTATGGTAATCAATTACAGCTTTGTAAATCTTGAAAATAATGCTGGCTACTGGTAATCGATTACTACCTTTTGGTAATCGATTACCAGAGAGTAAAACTCTTTGGTAAAAGATTTTGTGAAAAATTCTTGTGCTAATCAATGTTTTGAAACTGTGGGCAAATTATAAATCCTTCCATCCTTCTTCTTGTCCGCAATCAATTGTAGGTTAAGATTCTCTGTCTGATAGTTATCATATATGTCTTTCACCATCCTAAAAGACTTAGCAAACACATTGTATTCATCAAGATTATCATTTAACTTCCACACAAGCTCCGAATCAAGTATATTTTGCCTTGCACAAATACAGAAAATGTCATGAGTGATATAAACTAAATAATTGGGTCCACCATTTACCTCTGTGACAACTGAATAAAAACAGGCATATAGCCATTCAAAGCAAACAAAGTCAAAAAACATAATTTACCTAACTGCATCAATTCTATTTTCAATTTCATTTTTTGTATCATATATATACAGTTGGGAAAATTTTGGTGGTTTCCCAATGATGTAGCTTCATGTAGAGCTTGTAGGCCTTGAATCTTCTTCATCAATGGAGTCCTTTGCTTCTTGAAGATCAATGGAAGCGGAATGGAGAATTAAGAAAGATGATTGGAGACCAAATTGTATAACCTTTTCCTTTGAGCGCAGTTGTATCCCTGAAAAATTAAAGTAAATTTTAATTTCATGATATATATTCCCAAACAATGCACCATTACTTAAATGAATACACACACACACACACACACACACATATATGGGCATAGTAACTCAGTACACATCATTCACATAATGGAAAGTAAATTTGTTCATACAGATACCTAAATATGTGATTTACATCCTCAATTCAAAAAAAATAATTATGTAACCAGCTACGGAGGAGTTGATTAACATAACACAACTCTCTCCCAAAATAATCTCAACGTCATCACATAGGCTCGGGGACTCCACAAAAGAATCTCACTTCTCGTACTCTACTGCTGTCATTCTGCTCCCATGAACAAAGGCTCGTGATCATCACAGGTACCAACCACACGGTACAAAAATTGCGAGGGGTGAATTTATTATAAAAGAAGATAATACAAAAATCAAATAATCATAATTATTAAGAAAACATTATCAAATACCATAAACATACACAAACATCCCTTAGTCCAACATACACTCAACAAGTAGTCATCATCCGTCCATAGTTCTAATCAATCAATGTTAGTATGATGCATGCACCTGATCTCAACTCTCAAATGCAATGGGGTACCATCCCCAAGGAAATAGCCTAAGCGTGTTCACACGACACTCTCACTTAGGAAAACTAGGCAGTAAGCGTCGAGGTCACCCTGTCGTGCACAGGCAACTCCCCCCATGGTGATCAACCTGAGTCTCAAGGGAGTTCCAAACCGAGTGACATGCCCCTAAGTACAAGTATTTTTCCTCATGAAAAACTACGAGTACTTACTGACAAAGTTTGTACTATTTCCATGCAATATGAAGTATGAAACATGAGCATCATCAATGCACTGGCCATGGATAATTAAAGATTCTTAGCCATCCCCTTCTCTCTCCAGGAATGCTTAAAACTCTTTAAAACAATATTTCCCCCTCTAGAGATATCAAACATGGTCACCACACCCCCCATGTACATACACAACATACATCATTACAATAGCATCATCACAATAACATCATCAACATCACAAGCAATCACATTCTACATACATACATATAAATTCATGCCCGAGATTCACATTCCCTAGGTCTTCAGGCAACATAAACCTCATACAACAACAATCTATAATACCACGAGACTCATATTTTTTAAGGAAAGTGGTAAATTAAAGAGGAAAACTATAGTATTCAAAACAAACTCTTATGCCCATTAGAAATTTAATAAAGAAGTAAATAGAAGAACAAATATAAAATTTTGGGTAGAGTCTCCTCTATATTTAAGACTTTTCCCAAAAATTCCAATCAATACAACAACAACATCATTGACAATTTCTATCATCGGTAACAAACCTATCACATCCCATTAGTTAAAAACACAGTTTTTCTTGAAAACCAACATGCACATCAATAACAAATATATCACATCCCATTAGTTAAAAACACAGTTTTTCTTGAAAACTAGCATGCACATGAACAGACATACATCCCCATAATTGGGTTCCCTGACCCCAACTATGGTATCAAAAGCTGTAAACAAACAATAAACTCCCCTCACCTATCTATATCTCTCTCTTAGTTCCTTGCGGCATTGTTCTAAGATCTCTTAGGTTCTCGTCTGTTCGTCCAAACACAGAGCTCTATATACCAAATCAAAGATAATTTAGTATAGATTTCAAAGACAAGGTTAATATTAACTTTTGGGGTCAAATACCTATTCGATTTAAAAAGGGGCTAAAGGGGTGTTTTGAGATTCATATCAAAGAGAGGTCATATTGAAATTCTGATCACGCCATTGTGACCAGGTTTCAACAAATGTTACAAAAACAAAGTCTATTATATAAAAAGGCAACTTTTACAACGTCTCTTTTTTCAAGGGTTTTTCAAAGAAAGTGTAAAAACATCCAATAATGGTTCCCAAGTCTAAAGAGATGCAAAGATAGGCTCAAACTAACAAGAAGAAGGCTTAGAATCACGGTTATCTCAAAGAAACTATGAAGGAAGGATTGGAGGCTTTGTTCTCTACTGAATCCTTGAGTTGAGTTTTGAAGATTCCGCTCCGATTAAACTGTTCTTCTCCGTGCGGTGATCCGACGGCAAGCGAAGGCGGCTCGTGGTGGTCACCGGTGGTCAGTGGTGGTGGAGGAGGAGCTTGGGGGTGTCGGGGGAGGTTTTAGGGGAAGAGAAGGAGGAATAAAATGGCTCTTTTGTGCTGCTGGACATATTTGTAGCATGTAACACTCGCCCAGGCGAGCTGGCTCGCCTAGGCGAGCTGATCAGCTCAAATTTTTCTGCTTCGGTAAAAAAATAATATCTCCTACTCAAGTTGTTATATACTAAATCCCAACGGTCAGAATGTGGAGAGTTGTCTTAGAAACCTCCAGACAAAATTTGAATATGATCCAACGGCTAATGAGTCTGGGATGTGGATTTTACTAAAAATAGGTTTAGGTAATTCACACATAACTCCACATAACTCAACATCCACATCAAGAAATTCACACATGACTAATTCAAGCCATACCAAAACTCATTCAAGTCAACCATATAGTCAAATAATACAACAAATACAATTAAACATCGATTTATAATTAGTAATATTTCGGGGTGTTACACTTCCAATCAAAAGGCGTGATTTTCCATGAATTTTGTAAATTGGAAAACCTTTTTCCTTTGAGCGTCGTTGTATCTATCTTGTATCTATCTTGCCTTTTCCTTTCTAAATTGCAGAACCTTTTCATTAGCACATCAATTATAAGCCTTGATATTTTGTTGGTAATTTCTGTTTTTGCGTGATTCTTGATCATATAGTAGTTGTTGCAAAAGTGTTGGAGGATTCTTGAGAAAAGGAAGTTGAATTCTTTCCATGCTGCAACAAAGAATATATTTGGGATTAGCTTGCTTTCTATATTTCCTCGTCCTTTCTTGATACCACACAACAGCTTGGCAATATGCACATGTGCTAATGTTACTTAGTTTGGCATAAATAACACTGTGGTTAAACTGAAAGTTCTGCATGCTAATAGTAAAACCTGTGTTAATTTCGTGAGCAGAATCATCAACACAATCTGATAGCTCATTCTCATAATCTAGTACATTGTCATATGTTTCTGCATAACAACAAATAGTTACACCATTATGATTATTACTTTATGTTTAATTCATTTGATATAGTATTTCAAATTATTGTCACCTGCATTTTCAGTACCGTTATCTGAAGAGGCCTCATTAGTATGATGAAGTGGATCATTTGAGTGTTGAGGTACAAAGGAATGATCATGGATTTCATTTTCTAGTAGTCCAGTAGAAGTTGAAGATGCAGCCACAAAGTCATTGTACAAATTACTACAAAGCCTTCATATATTATTGATAGTTTCCTCTGTCTAGTTGACACTTGTTGACTGTTGGGCTGAGTATTTGTGACATCTGCTAATGCCATTAGAAAAGTTCTTTGGCTGCTGCCACTTGTTCCAATTGCATTAATAGTTCCTGTGAAATTCATAACTATCACAACCTACCCTACAACGGGAGTCTGGGTGAAAAGCCAAAGGTGCATCTTCTAAAAAGAAAATGCGTGGAGTCGTCACCGTTTATTTGAGGAAAACATTAGAAAAACCAAAAAGAGGTTTGCGAATTTTGAAAATAAGGGTTTGGGAGTTGTTTACGCATGGGAAGGTATTAGCACCCCACATGCCCATTGTTAGTCGGTGAAAATGACTAACTTTTATGTATAAAACTTGTATAAATTGTATCCAACTCTCCCAATTTATGGTTATTTTGTAATGTTATAAGTATTTTCTGTTAAGTATAGGTAATAAACACTTAGTATTTTCATTTTGTGTGTTTAATAATCATTTTCTCTCAATTTCAGGTTAATTAGGCAAGCTTTGGAAAAGGATGTTTTCACCTTCTCGCTAAGCCAATCTGCTGGCTTAGTGAGCATCCACTAAGCGCAAAACTTCTGGGCTAAGCACGAGGAAGAATCCAGAAGAAGATGAGCTGTACAGGTTCGCTAAGTGCACCACTTCATCTCTCTAAGCGCACCAGTTCATCCGCTAAGCGAGAAAGGCGCGCTAACCCAAAAATCACTAACGTGCGCTAAGCGGTCCATACGTGCGCTAAGCACACGAGCACGAACAAGACCACCTATTTAAGCCTAAAATCAGATTTTGAGAAGAGACTTTGGACTGGGATTCAGAACTTTGCATGTCTAGGGTTTCTAGAGAGAGAAAGGTCCAAGTTCCAGAGAGTTTTGAGAGATTTTGCTATGTGAAGATCTACAGAGACCAGAGCTTGAAGTAGGAGCCGGTTTGAGAGCTTGAGATGAGTTTGTGAGTGATTGTGAGATCCTAGAAGTGAAGGAGACATCCTCACCACTTGTATTTTTGCAATCTTTCATCTTGTTCTTCTCTTTGTTGTTAAGAAGGCTTCCTGGTATGGAAAGCTAAATCCTCTGTTGGATCTTCCCTGTAGGTACCTAATGTAAATATATTTCTATCTATTTAATGATGTTTTGTGTGTTCTCTGTGTTATCTACTTTTCATTCCGGTATGCCTTTACCTTGATCACATAGATGCATGCTTTGTTAGGGTCATTCAATAGTGGAAACTGGTCTGACTCTAAAGTCCTTGATAGTGCAGGGCTGAGTTGTCGTGCTTTCACGAGGAATCGGGGTACAATAAGTTAGTTGAGTATGTGTGTCTTAATGCGGTCCTGGTTGAGTTTAGTCTTATAAGAGGAATCTGCGGACGATGCTTGATCAGGATTAGGCTAAACTATCATGAGGAATCGGGGTTTAGTATTTTAGGAGACACCATAAGAACACATGAACATTGTTAGATAGAGAATATCTTTTGAGCATCAGGCACCTATTAAGAAGACCAACTTGTTCTCTACTTGTTTTTAAACATCATTTCTCTCGCGTGATTTTCTTTCTTTTTGCACAGATAGTTTATACACTTGTGCATATTCACACTTACTTTTACACAATAGACGCCTATTTGCTGAAATGGCTTACCAAATAACACAAGTTCCCCGAGTGTTTGATACTCGGTTCTTATCGTTTTATACTACTGGTGCGATCTGGTGCACTTGCCGAAAGCCAAACACTCGTCACAAGGGATGACAACCTTTAATCGAGTATACGCAACATGACTTCAGAATTATTTATTTTTCCCTTTTATATTTTTTATTTTTTTTTGGGTCGACAAGGGTCTTGCCCTTGGTCCTACGTATCCTCAGGTGCGATGAGGAATTCAAACCTACGTAGTTCTTTAAGTCTGAATGTTTGTGTGTTAAATTGATTTTTATGCTTTCAAAATATTCGTTTTAATTTCGAAAAAAAAGTGGTTTAAGGCATTGGACCTTGAAATGATGTTTTAAACTTTGAAAAGAGGAAAGAATCATTAAGGCGTTGGACCTTGAAACGATCTCAAGTGATATTTGATAAAAAGAAATTAGTTATGATTTCGTTTTATCTTGGTTTGTTTATAGAAACCACTTGGTTCTTTTTTTATAATTTTTTTCCAGATGTTTAGAAAATTCAGTAAAAATTTCAGCTTAAAATTCACATTTACCAATTCTGTGTTTGCTTATGCTCAAATGTCTTGAATAACACAATTCAATCAAGCTTAAGACTTATTTGATTCACAAATCCAACCACAACTCAATTTCTTCATAGGCATCATATAGGACAATTAGAAAACAAAACAAAGTTCAACAACAAGACTACTTCTAGGAATTGATTTAGAACATGTTATGAACTAAATAACATGTATGGATTAGACTCAAAATTCAAAAGATAGGCTAAGAATGACAAGAATACATGAAAAAATATATCTAGAATTCAATCAACAAAATCAAAATTCAACACAAACTTAGAACATAATGTGACAATTATTATGACTAAACATGACTCTAAGACAACATGGAATAAGTGATTTACACTTAGATTTTTGTGTTTTTTTTTTCTAATCAATATTTTGGAAGAAAATTTAGATCTAAAGGTTCAGCACAAGAAAATTATGACTGATAAATGATAGAACCTAAAATCAACACAAAAACATGATTCAAGAGTAGATCTATAAAATTTGAACCATAGAAATGCAAGAACAAGTGTAGATCTAAGATTTAATCGGTTTATTTTTTTTAATCTACTCTAAACAGCACCAAACCACAATACAATGGAGGATGTACATCGAGAAGAAGATGAAGAACAAGGAATTAAAGTGAATTGACTGAACAAAAAGATAGAGGAAGCAAAAGAACATCACCTAGATGAAGATGCTCTGATACCACATGACGTAGCTCCATGTGGAGCTTGTAGGCCTTGGTTGGATCTTCTTCATCAATGGAGTCCTTTGCTTCTTAAAGATAAATGGAAGCGGAATGGAGAAGGAAGAAAGATGATTGGAGACACCACTTCAAGGAGAAGATGAGTCAAGAAGAAGCTCACCACCATAGGAAGCTATGGATAAGAGCTTGAAGGTAGGAGAAGATGAGTGGATGGAGAGGGAGAGAAGGAGCACAAAATTTTGTGCCTCAAATGAGGTATGAACTTTGAAGTGTAATTCTCAAATGATCAAAGTTGAAAAAATGCACACACATGGCCTCTATTTATAGCCTAAGTGTCACACAAAATTGGAGGGAAATTTGAATTTCTATTCAAATTTCACTTGAATTTGAAATTGAATTTATGGAGCCAAAATTTCACTAATTATGATTAGTGAATTTTAGCTATGGTTCAGCCCACTAATCCAAGATCAAGTCCAAGATTCTCCACTAAGTGTGCTTAGGTGTCATGAGGCATGTAAATCATGAATGACATGCACAAAGTGTGACTATATGATGTGGCAATGGGGTGTAGCAAGCAAATGCTCACCTCCCCCTCTAGCTGGTTACTTCCATACTTGACCTTGACTTGATTAAAACCTTTTCTTAAACGCATGTGCTTGGTTCAACCCTAAGTTCACAAAAATATAAATTTTGATTGCCAATACTTTGACAACCTATCATAGAGATGAATAATTATGGCATACTCATGCTATGCATGACACATGTAACTATGAGATCAACATGAGACGCCGAAATAACCATCTTTTCCTAGTTAACAATGCGTTAGGTACCATGTTCACATGATTTTCAATCTTTTTTTAAGTGAAATAAGTGTATAATCCCAACATGGTTTGTTTATAGCTATCATCATGGTACCCAACACATGTAACTAAGAATTTGGTGTAAACTTTCATTCTTTATTGTGACTTTCTTTTAGTTCTTTTTGTTTTGATTTTTGTGTTTGTTTTTTTGTTTTCTTTTTTTTTTTAGGAAAATGCAAGACATGAGCAACTATGTGTCAAGATCATGCATGAGTGAACATAACATGCGAACGATGAAAATAGAATCTATGTAATTGGCAGAACAAAAGCACGCTAAATGTATGATAATGCAATGACTTATGCAAATGCAGTGCATGAATATGATAAATGATAAATGTAGGAATGATATGTTCATTATGATGCAATGAAAAGATGCATGATGCGATCAAGGAACAAGTCAGAGTGAGTTTGCTCTGTGCCCCTAATTCAAGAATCTAATGGAAAGGATCCAAAAGTCCACTTCTAGTGACAACTCCCAAGGGTACTTTCATGTAACCTTACCGGTCTCTAAAGATACCATCCTCTTAGATAATACATTTGTGGCGATAGGGACTACGAGCGACAATGCATCACCAAAAGAGGAAAACTCTAGATAAGGCTTCATTATTATCAAGCGAGTCGGAGACCCAGCATGACCACAAATCAACCTCCACTTCTTACAGCTCACATAGACCCGTGTATAGGGCCTAATATCTCAATGTGTGTGCAAAGGTGTAGGTTCCATGTGTGCATAGAACAAAAATATTTCTAACTATGAATGTAATAGATAGACAGACACACACCAAACACAATAACATAGCAAAGTTGATACACAAATATGGACAAAACAAAGGATAAAAGAAAAGAGGGAAAATAAATAAGAAGTCATGATAAAACATTGCACACTGATCGAATGACTTAACTCTCTAACAGTCCCTAGTGGAGTTGATCTGTCACAACCTACCCTACGACGGGAGTGCAGGCGAAAAGCCAAAGGTGCATCTTTTAAAAAGAAAACGCGTGGAGTCGCCATCAACATTTATTCGAGGAAAACGTTAGAAAAACCAAAAACAGGTATGCGAATTTTGAAAATAAGGGTTTGGGAGTTGTTTATGCATGGGGAAGGTATTAGCACCCCATGCACCCATCACAAGGGATGACAACCTTTAATCGAGTGTGCGCAATGTGACTTCAGAATTATTTACTTTTTCCTTCTTTTTTTTGAGTTGACAAGGGTGTTGCCCTTGCTCGTACGTATCCTCAAGTGCGATGAGGAATTCATACCTACGTAGTTCTTTAAGTCTAAATGTTTGTGTGTTAAATTGATTTTTATGTTTTTGAAAGATTCATTTTAATTGCGAAAAAAGTCGTTTAAGGTGTTGGACCTTGAAACGATGTTTTAAACTTTGAAAAATGGAGAGAATCATTAAGGCGTTGGCCTTGAAACGATCTTTTAAATTTGAAAAACAGAGATAGTCGTTAAGGCATTAAACCTTGAAATGATCTCAAGTGATATTTTGATAAAAAGAAATTAGTTATGAGTTGGTTTTATCTTGGTTTGGTTTATTAACTTTCAATCTCTTTAAAGACAACTTTACAACACTAGCGATCGGTTAAGATTAAACTTTACAAAGGGAAACAAGATCGCCGTGATAGATGGAGAAGATGGATGTGCACATAATAACAAGGGGGACCCCTAAAGGTACATAGATCACATTCAATCCTCAAAAATAAAAACTAATCAATGGTCGTACAAAGAACACAGAACAAGAAAATGACTTAAGGAATGATCGCGGTCGCGATTCGGTAGCGCCTCAGATTCATTTCCTCTTCTTTCTCTCTTCTCTCAAATCTCTCCATTTCTGACCCTTGGAACCTTTTAAAACACCCCTAGGATGCCTATTTATAGGCAAAGGGTCACTTTGGGGCAGTTGTAGCTCGCCCAGGCGAGCTAAAACTTAACCCAAAAGCAATGAGCTTGCCCAGACGAGTTGGTTTCATCACCATGAAGCTATTTGGGGGCCCAAGTGAGCCAGAGGCTAGCCTAGGTGAGCTAGGGTCCAGGAAAACCAAGAAAAAAAACCCTTTTGCCCCCCCTTTTTTTGGTATTTCTCGCATTCTTGATCAAAACACTGAATGATCATCTATTTCACACTGTAACTGGCGTTTAACACCGTAAGTCGACTAGAAAGGATCAAAAGATCAATGAACGATAGTCCCTGGACGAAATTAGGGTATGACAATAATAGAAGGTTAGTCTTCACAACATATGTAGTAATACACCTTATAACAACAATACAACTTGAGGATATTAGTATAGAGATGTAAAACCTATATTTTCATTGAATATTTGTGCCTTTTTGGCTCTATCATTCTAACTTCTTAAATGTTTTCCTTGCAATATTAGTTTTCTTTTTAATCTTGCAGATTTAGTAGAATCTCTTGTGATAGAACCTTCTTCTTCCATGAATCATTAATTGGAAATGAAAGTTCTTCAATAATGACCTGAAGATATCTTAGCAGAATATGATAAAACGAAAATGTTAATGAGTCTTTGGAGATTGCCAAATTTGTTTGAAGTTATATTATTTTGATATTGAATTGAAGATATGTTAGAAGAAAATCATTGTTACATCAAGTCTAATTCACCTACCAGTTGTGACATAGTGATTTAAAAAAATTGTTAGGAAAAATGATACACGAACTCCACTAATTAGAAAATCTTGTGCTTTTCATTAGGATTTTAGATGGTACATTGGTTAGAATAGAAAAAGTGACTTAGTGGAAGACTTAGTATTCTTGATTGCTATGCTTTCGTTGGTAACAACACCTTTTTGGTAGCTGGTAGACTTAGTATACCTTATACCTACCTTGTAGTCACCTATTAGCAGATTATGACTCTATTTTTTGTTACCTACAAAATACTATAATCACAGCATCGCAAGTTTTAGACATATCCCATCCAGTTGGTAATAGGCTACCAGCACACTTAAAAGCAAACCTTCTTTTGCTTTTGATAATAGCCTCCCATGAGTAAACTTCGAACTCTTCCGTGATTTCTGTTGGACACTCATATGCTTTGTTGTGATTTGTTTAAGAGCATTATGTTGAAATTGATTTGGTTTTGTCCAGAAATTACTTTAAACAACAAATGATTTTTTTATGCTTTCGTAAGGTCTGCAACACATGTTTTACAACAGAGGCTACAATGTATAGGCTACAAACAATTGGAAAATCCTGCTCTTTTATTTTTGTGGAATTGACAAAGTTCAATTTAAAGACATGCTTTGTTGGCCTAAACTATCTGTATTCTTTTCAACTTCAAAATTTTGGTTCATATATGTCTTACCCACTTTAACAACACCATTCCACTTACCAGGATCAACATTTTTAATTTGAGCAACAATCTTATGAGCCTATGCAAATATTAAAAATTGTCATATCATATGGAAATTATTTGATAGTTATCATATTTTGAACATACCATATTGCTATGGATTTCGAATTTCCTTTTTTCATATTATTTAGCAACACTGCATTACATTTGTTTTGACACAATTACATTATGATAACATCAAATTTTTCACATACATCTTGTGCCACAGTTAAGAGTTCCTTGGCATGAAACATCCTTAACACTTGCTTGTCATGATAGATTTGATGCACCATATATCCATTAGGATAATTAACAGCATCTCGAAGACATCTTCCTTCAACACTTTCTCTATTTATTAAAAATAGTAGATGTTTGCCAATAAGCGACATCACCTATGGTGGATACACTATTGGATCAGGATCCTAAAAAAGTCAGAAAAACAGGTTATGCAGCATTGGTTAAACTATTGAAACAATCAGAGGTCTATGAAAAATTTGTAAGTACCTCAGTTGACAAAATAAGATTATGGCAGTCCTTATTGACTAACTTTGCTACATCAGCATTTGGTAATTTAAACCATGCAATTCCAGAATCATCATAAACTTGAGATATTAATGAGTAGTTGCAATGCCATCATAAACTTAGTTTTTAATTCACTATCATAGGAATGATTTGTATGCAAAACAGAATGTATGAATTAAGTATGTTTACCTGGGAATTAGTGGAACACAGACTTTAGTTTGGTAATGTCTTGTGTCATTATATTCTACCAATCGATGACCATTTTCTAACTCCCACTAAGGTGTATTATCCATGAATCCAACGATTTTGGCCCAAACGACACACAAATCATCCTTCACAGTGAAAAGCACCATATGTATATATTAGTGAAGACCGTATTAACAACTTCAACAATCCAATTAAATAGTTATATATGAAGGATTAAAAACACTGACCCATCCAAATAAGTGCAAATCTGCAATCATTTAATGGGCATTAAGAATCAGGAATTTGAAATAAACATCATTTGGAATTGGTCCAAGATTAATCACTCACACTTTTTCAAGCCTAACTCTGTTATGGCACATGTAATGTTAATGTTAAACAAATCCATATTTGACCAATGATAAAAGCAATACACATTTGGCCAAAATTGCAACTGTAGTAGGTACACATTAAATGAATGTATACCTTATTCCACAATTAGACATGGTTGGTAAGATTGGATTCAATATTATGTTGCTGACATTAGCCACCATTTCAATATACATTTCACTTGTTTCATTGATATGTTTTTAGTTAATATATTTACAAATGTATGTTGTATCATCAAGCGAGAACAACATTCAACACTAATGTTAATGCCTACCATTGAGTCAATACACATTTGGCAAAAATTGCAACTATAGTAGGTACACATTAAATGAATGTATACCTTATTCCAAAATTTGACATGGTTAATGATGCAATCCTACCCCCTAAGGGCATTGGATAGAAGACTCCATGAAGATTGAGCCAAAGAGACAAAAGAAGGCCCTAGGGTTCTCATGAGCCTCAAGGTAGATTTTAGGCCAATGGGCTAAGTATGAGCCCACTTATCTTTGTACATATTAGATTAGGATTTCATTATTTTTAGGTCTTGTATTTAGGGCTCCATAATGTAGGTAGGGTACTCTAGTATTGTAGGATTTTTCAGCCCTTGTATTTTAGGGCACCTAAACTAGTTTTTGTATTAGGGGTAGTTTCATAATTTTACATGCATTAAGTAAATATTTGATGTGTGTGTTGGGAGATAAATTTAATTGAATTGGGAGAAGCCCAGTCCAATTAAATTTTGGAGGGGGAGGTGAGCATTTGCATGCTACACCTTATTGCCACATCATATAGTCATACTTTGTGCATGTCCTTCATGCTTTACATGCCTCATGACAACTAAGTACAATTAGTGGAGAATCTTGGACTTGATCTTGGATTAGTGGGCTGAACCATAGCTAAAATTCACTAATCATAATTAGTGAAATTTTGGATCCAAATTTGGCTCCACAAATTAAAATTCAAATTCAAGTGAAATTTGAATAGAAATTCAAATTTCCCTCCAATTTTGTGTGACACTTAAGCTATAAATAGAGGTCTTGTGTGTGCATTTTTTCAACTTTGATGATTTTTTAGCCCTTGTATTTTAGGGCACCTTAGTTTAGGTGCCCTAAAATACAAGGGCTGAAAAATCCTACATTACTAGAGTACCCTACCTACATTATGGAGCCCTAAATACAAGGCCCAAAAATAATGAAATCCTAATCTAATATGAAAAAAGGTAAGTGGGCTCATACTTAGCCCATGGGCCCAAAATCTACCCTAAGGCTCATGAGAACCCTAGGGCCTTCTCTTGCCTCTCTGGGTAAAAGACTTGCTTATGAATCAAGGGGAAATAACATGTTTTAATTCTGATATTTTTTTAATTAAAATTTGCTCGCTGTTTAATTTACAAAAACAAACAACCCCCCCCCCATTCGTTACTGTTTTATTACTATCTATTATGAACATTTGGTTGACCATTGCTCGCTGGGAGACGACCTAGGATCACTTCCTAGATACTGCATTTTTAATGTTTATTTGATTCGGGTATAGCCTCGATCAAATTTGGCGCCGTTGCCGAGGAGCAGTGGTTCAAAGGTTCATAATAGCTAGTGATTCGTGTCTTATGTTTAGTTGTTTTACGTTTACTTCTTTTGTTTAGTGTGTTCGTGTTGTGTTAGTGTGGTATTAGTATGTTATGTTAGTGCGTTGTTCTGTTTTATTTGATGTTCTGTTTTGCAATTTAGTAGTAACCCTTGTTCAGCGCTTCCCCTATTTCAGTTTTATGTTTTGCTGTGAATAGTGCTCAATGATGGAATTAGAGACTGATTCTGTGTTACTGTTCACACAACATTACATTAGCGACTGAATTAGTGACAGTTGTTTACAATTTAATCGGCAATTTTTTTTTATAGTCAGGGTTGTTATTTTTGACTGAATTTTTGTGTGGTAGGTTCTTTTGACTCATATTTTGTGTGAAAAATACCAGGAAAACTTGTTGTGGCTGGATTTGAGAGATTCAAAAAAAATTTGAGAACTTGTGTTTAGCAAAACTTCAAACGGCCATAACTTTTGCTTTGGGTATCAGAATAACTTTTGTCGGTTGGGGACTCCCAAGCTCCAAAATCAGTCGTTTACTAAGTTTTTAATTTTTTAATTTTTTAGTATTATTGTCCTATTTTTCTAAACTTTGCTTAGGTATTTTTCATAGTTAGACATTGAATTTTTGTTTGAAATATTTTGTGCTATCTTTTCATGATTTTAGGGTGTTCCTCATAAAATTTTAGCTCATTTTGATATTGTTTAAGTATAGTTGTAGTTTCACCCCCTTGTTAGGTGCTTGTTGAGAAACGCATTATTTGTTGCATATAGTGCATGACTAGGGGTAATCCAGGTGATTTACAACCCTTTGATCCTAAAATAGATAGAACCTTTCATAGATTAGTTAGGCATAGTGTGTATCCTGGTCATTTTGTGCATTCTGAGCATTCTGAGCATTCTGTTGAGGATGATTCTGAATATTCTGATTTTGAACATTCCACTACTAATTTTTATATTGAGAACATGGCTCAACCTCCACCTTGTGAGAGGACTCTTAGGGAGATGGTTGCACCTAATTTCACTTATGAAAGCTTGTGCATTCAATATCCTGATGAGGGTGTTCCATATGTTCTCAAGATTGGACTAATACATTTGCTGCCCAAGTTTCATGGTCTTGCAAGTGAAGATCCTCATAAGCATCTTAAGGAGTTCCATATTGTTTGTTCCACCATGAAGCCCCCGTATGTCCAAGAAGATCATATCTTTCTAAAGGCTTTTCCTCATTCTCTAGAGGGAGTGGCAAAAGATTGGCTATACTACCTTGCTCCCAGGTCTATTTTCAGCTGGGATGACCTTAAAAGGGTGTTCTTGGAGAAATTCTTCCCTGCATCTAGGACCACTGCCATCAGAAAAGACATTTCAGGCATCAGGCAACTTAGTGGAGAAAGCTTGTATGAGTACTGGGAAAGATTCAAAAAATTGTGTGCAAGCTGCCCTCACCACCAGATTTCCGAGCAACTCCTTCTTCAATATTTCTATGAGGGACTTAGCAACATGGAGAGGAGTATGATTGATGCTGCCAGTGGTGGAGCTCTTGGTGATATGATCCCTGCTGAAGCTAGGAATTTGATTGAGAAGATGGCTTCCAACTCCCAATAATTCAGTGCAAGAAATGATGCTATTGTCCTTAGAGGAGTCCATGAGATGGTCATAGATTCATCTGCATCTACTGAAAATAAAAAGCTTGAAGGAAAACTTGATGCCTTGGTTAACCTAGTAACCCAGCTTGCCATGAATAAGAAATCTACACCTGTTGTAAGAGTCTGTGGTCTATGTTCTTCTGCAGATCACCATACAGATCTCTGTCCTTCTTTACAGCAATCTGGAGTCAATGAGCAACTTGAAGCTTATGCTGTAAACATTTATAATAGACCTCCTCAGCAGCAAAACCAACAACAGTAGAATAATTATGACCTTTTGAGCAATAGATACAATCCAGGTTGGAGGAATCATCCAAATCTGAGATGGACAAGTCCTCCACAACAACAACAGCATGTCCCTCCTTTCCAGAATGTTGCTGGTCCAAGCAAGCCATATGTTCCTCCTCCAATACAGCAACAGTCACAACAAAGACAACAAGCAACTGAGGCTCCTCCTCAACCTTCCTTAGAAGAGTTAGTGAGGCAAATGACCATCCAGAATATGCAATTTCAGCAAGAGACAAGAGCCTTCATTCAGAGTCTGACAAATCAGATGGGGCAGATGGCTACTCAGATGAATCAAGCTCAGTCCCAAAAATCTGACAAATTACCTTCACAAACTGTGCGGAATCCGAAAAATGTGAGTGCCATCACCTTGAGCTCTGGCAACCAAATTCAAGTGCCTCCACCAGCAGCAGCACCTGTACCTGAACCTATCAAGCTTCATTCTACACCTGAAAAAGAGGATGAGATAATTGCACAAAAGAGAAAGCTTCCTAACAAAAATGTTCATGCAGGTGGACCTTCTTCTAGTAATTCTGACTTACAGCAGCCTCTTATCCCTCTTCCATTCCCACCTAGAGCGATTCCAAACAAAAAAAATGGTAGAAGCGAAAAAGGAGATCTTGGAGACCTTCAGGAAAGTAGAGGTGAACATACCTCTGCTAAATGTCATCAAGCATATTCCAAGATATGCCAAGTTTCTAAACGAGTTGTGCACCCACAAAAGGAAGATCAAAGGCAATGAAAGGATTAGCATGGGTAGAAATGTGTCAGCATTGATAGGTAAATATGTTCCTCACATTCCTGAGAAATGTAAGGACCCAGGTACTTTTTGTATACCTTGCATTATTGGAAACAGTAAATTTGAGAATGCCATGCTAGATCTAGGAGCATCAGTTAATGTCATGCCTCTGTTCATTTTCAATTCTTTATCTCTTGGACCTTTGCAATCTACAGATGTAGTGATTCATTTGGCAAATAGAAGTGTTGCTTACCTCGCAGGTTTCATAGAGGATGTGCTGGTTCGGGTTGGTGAACTTATTTTTCCTGTTGATTTATATGTTCTTAATATGGAAGAGGGATTTTCCCATGGTTCAGTTTCGATTATTTTAAGCAGGCCATTTATGAAAACAGCCCGAACCAAGATAGATGTTTATGCTAGCACATTGTATATGGAATTTGGTGATATTGTTGTTCATTTTAACATTCTTGATGCCATGAAACATACATCTGAGGATCATTCTGTTTTTTGTGTTGGGATAATTGATCAGATTGTTGATAATTATATGTTTGATTTTGATTCTGTTCTTTATGGTAGCAAACATCCATTTTTATCTAATTTGCCTACTTGTCATTCCTTATGCATTGAATCTGAATCTAAGTTTGAATTTGATCCTGTATCTAATTTTTATGCTGAGAATGAATCTGAATTTGAGTCTGGTTCTGATTCTCTAGGTGTTGTACCTCTTGATATTGATTTTTTAGAGTCAGAATGCACTAACCATGTTGCGGGAGGTACATACACTTCTGACTTACTTTATGAGGTACAGGCTGAGGAAGCTTCTTCTTCTCCTACCCTGGTGCCTCCCACTGTTCAGCCACCAGAGTTGAAGCCCTTACCAGCAAACCTCAAATATGCTTACTTGGAGGACAAGGAAAAATTTGCAGTGATCATCTCTGCCTCCCTTGATGCTGAGCAAGAGGACTAGTTGTTGCTAGTTCTCAGGAAGCACAAGAAAGCCATTGGATGGACTTTAGCAGACATTCCTGGTATTAGCCCATCTACATGCATGCATAGGATACTTTTAGAGGATGGAGCTAAGCCAGTGAGGCAGCCACAGTGGCGACTCAACCTCGTCATTCTAGATATAGTGAAAAAGGAAGTGAGCAAGCTCTTGCAAGCTGGAATCATCTACCCCATTTCTGACAGCCAGTGGGTGAGTCCAGTCCAGGTGGTTCCTAAGAAGACAAGCCTCACAATGATCAAGAATGAGAGGGATGAGCTTATCCCCACAAGAGTGCAAACAACTGGCGAGTCTGCATTGATTATTGGAGGCTGAACCAGGTAACCAGAAAAGATCATTTTCCCTTGCCTTTCATTGATCAAATGCTTGAGCGCTTGGCAGGTAAGTCCCATTATTGTTTTCTTGATGGTTTTTCTGGTTATTTACCAATTCATATTGCTCTCGAGGATCAAGAAAAGACCACATTCACCTGTTCCTTTGGCACTTTTGCCTATAGGAGGATGCCCTTTGGCCTATGCAACGCCCCTGGTACCTTCCAATGGTGTATGCTTAGCCTTTTCAGTGATTTTTTAGAGAGTTGCATAGAGGTGTTTATGGATGATTTTACTGTTTCTTGGTTATGTAGGGTTTTATAGGCGTTTTATCAAGGATTTTAGCAAAGTGGCCCTTCCACTATCCAATCTGCTACAAAAAGAGGTGGAGTTTGATTTTGATGACCGGTGCAAGGAGGCTTTTGATTTCCTCAAGCGTGCAGTGACTACCACCCTTATCATTCCGGCACCTGATTGGACAGCCCCATTTAGGCTAATGTGCGATGCATCCAATTATGCATTGGGGGTTGTCCTTGCTCAAAAGATCTCCTTACTTCAGCTTACTTCTCTTCCGCCATGACTTAGGGAGTTTTCTTTCTTCTGTCTCCTTCTTTACTTTTATTGCACTTGTCCAAATTTATTGATTGCTTTGATTGTTCTTGATCTTATGATTGTGCTACATTGAGGACAATGTGTTGTTTAAGTGTGAGGGGGGGAGAAGATTGTTCTTTAATTTTTTTGGGTATTCTAGTTTAATTTTATTAGGTTTTCTAGTTAAAGTTTGTTAGGTTTTAGGTTAATTTTGTTATTTTGGTTTTCTGTTTTGTGTACAACATTGCATGTTCTCTTTGAATTATAGGTTATGTACAGGTAATGGGTAATTGTTTTTGAAATAGGAGTTTCTTGGCATTTTGTGAATTGAAATCCTTATTTTTTCTTTGCATGTCAAGTTAGTTTTGAAAGTTCGAATTGAAGGTGATAGATTTACCCTTGGTGAGAATTTGAGCCATCATCATCTATTTTATTCGGTGTGTTTTGCCCCATTGATTGCTTGCACAATAGCCTTGGCTTGACTCTTGTTGATACTTCTTGTTTCACATGCATGTTGGGAGATGATTTAGGCATTTTGTTCTTATAAGCCTCTAGCCAAATGAGCCTACCTTGAATTAATTCCTTTGATAGCCCCTTTGAGCCTATGTTCCTCTTTCTTTGTTTTGAAGTTCATTACAAGCCTTAAGTAAAAAACCATGATTTCACCCTACCCATAAGGAATTTTGGAGCTTTGGAATTGTTTAGGGAATAAGTGTGAGGGGGGGGGGGGGGGTATGTTTCATTGGATGATATGTTTTTGTTGGCCATGCTTGATGATGTATTTTGGCCATGCTTGATGTATATACATATATTGCCTAATTGTTGCTTTATTTTTCAAATTCTTTCAATTGTTACTGTTCACGTTAAAAAACATCAAAAAGAGAGAGAGAGAGAGAGAGAGAGAGAAAGAAAAAAAATAAAAAAATAAAAAAATAGAAAAAGAATGAAGTTGAATAAATGAGGTCTTGGTTTGAAGACTTGGATTGGTTTAAGGACTTGGTTGATTTTGTTTTGGGTTTACTTTTTAATTTTGGTTTTTGGGTTTACTACTTTTTCTTACTTCCCACTTATTCTCCATTGCTCCTCTATTTCTTTGGGTTTTAGCTACTATCCCATACTTTCATCTACCTTGTCCTTGGCCCCATTACAACCTTAAAAGACCTTTTGATCCTCACGTGCATGTGTTTGTGATGTGGTTGTCAATTTTAGAGTCTTGCCAAGTCTATGTGGTGTTTGTTTTCATGGGTGCTCTGAGAGTAAACAGTAGCCTAAACACTTGAGAGATAGAGTGCATATCTTGTGAGGCTTTATCATTTTCATTCTTGAGCTGATTGACTATCTTGCCAAGTTTGAGATGCTTGGATGATTTTCATGATGGCCTTGATTCTTTAACTCTTTACGTGTTGGATGTTACCCATTCTTTTCATTCCTTGAGATTCATTGAGAAATATGTAATTGTTGTTGTGTCTGTTTGTTTCTCTTTAGTATCTCTGGATTTGTCCCTTGCTTTGTTTTTTTTTTATTTTGCCCAAGAGTGCAAAAGGCTAAGTGTGAAGGGATTTTGATGTTTCATCATTTTCTCTTATTTCTTAACCCTTTTTGTCACCATTTTAATTACTAATTAGTCTTAATTGTCAACTTAATTATGCAGTTTTATCAATTGAGCCTACTGGACTAATTTTGTGATTTTTAATTTAATTTTAGGATAATTATAAGCAATTGGGCTTGAATCCAGAATTGGGCTTGGACTTGAAGAGAGCAGACAACTTTATTCTACCAAATCTTATCTTATCTAGATTTTATCTCATCTAGATATTATTTCATCTAGATTTTATCTTATCATATCTAGATTTTATCTCATCTAGATATTAGTTCATCTAGATCTTATCTTATCTTATCTTATTTAGATTTTATTTCATCTAGATTTTGTCTTATCTTATCTTATCTATATTTTATTTTATTTATGGGCTCGGACTTAAAACAGATTAGTAAGCTTTGGGGCTGACAACTATACAACATCACAAGGGTTCTAGTTTTAAGACTCTCTCTCTCTCTCCTTTTCGTTTTAGTTTTAGAACTCTCTCTCTTTTTCGTTTTAGTTTTAGAGTGCTACTCTCAATTCGTTTTAGTCTCTTTTTCGTTTTGGAAGAATAATTCTAGTTTTCTTCATTTTCTACTGATTAATGGAAGGCTAAGTCTCCAGTGTTGTTTTCTCTTGAGGATCAAGCACCGCTCTCTTTGAGGTTCTATTATTACTATTAAATTTTGATCAGTTTTTCCTCTTCACCAATTACTCTGTATTTGTTGCTATTAATCAATGCATGCTTAGTGCTTGATTAATTGTCTCTGCGCTTAATTTATGTTCATGCTTAATGATCGTTCATGATTAATTGGTGTATGTGTTGCTTAATCACATAATGAATGCCTTATGTTAAATTTTGCTTAGTAATTTAATTTAGGGTTGGATTAAGTGGTTGAACTGATAAATGATAAATTCTCGTAACCTAGGATAAGAGACTTGCTTGTGAATCAAGGGGAAACAACGTGTTTTAATTCTGATGTTTTTTTTTAATTAAAATTTGCTCGCTATTTAATTTACAAAAACAAACAACCCCCCCCCCAATTCGTTACTGTTTTATTGCTACCTGTTATGAACATTTGGTTGACCATTGCTCGTTGGGAGACGACCTAGGATCACTTCCTAGATACTTCATTTTTAATGTTTATTTGATTCAGGTACGGCCTCGATCAGTAATTTAAGCAAATGAGAAAGTCAACAAATCATAATGTTTTAATATTAGGATAATGGAAAAATACATTTCTTGGATATTAACACACTATCTATTGATTCTTTAATTTTTTTCGAGTTCTTTTCTAGTTGTTATTTCCTTTATTATAGAAAGCTAGACAACCAATAGTTCAACAGAGCATATAAGACATGATTCTGATTAAGATTTACCTAATAGGAAAATTGGCATGCAAGAATTTATTATTTCTAAAATAAAATTTGTCTGAAAGTGAAAAATATAAATTAAGAGTTAATAATATGAAGAACTTAAAAAAGCAACGACAACGACAACGATTTTGAATACAATACTCATGAAAAGAATATTAATACAGCGATCAATCAGAAAATAAAAGAAATAGTTACATTGGTAACAAAAGCAAAGTATAGAAACAAATATATTACCTTTTGTTGCATGACTTCTTCCTAAAGAAGCAGCCACACTTGTACATCGAAACTGGAAGCGATGAGAACTATTCTTAGGAGATACCACGGCTCTGAGTTCCAACAATCATTTAAGTTCACTTGTCCTCTCATAAGATTTTCACAGGTAGGTGACAATGCATCTTCAAACCAATAGAGAACATATTCATTTCAAGTTACAGGTGTTAAGGAGAGTGTTTTGGACTACCCTCAGTGAAAAATGCACTACGACAATAACATCAAAAGCCTTGTCCTAAGAGGTGAGTTTGACTACATGGAAATTTAAGTATATAGTCCTGAAAATTTACACATGTGCATATAGAATAAAAAAATTGATCGTGCAAATCACTAACATTTGACAATGTTGTATACTTAAATAGTACATCAAATGTTGGGTTGCTTATGCATTTCCGAACATTCTCAACATTACCAAGAATGTCAAAACGGAAAAGATTAAGCAAGGGTAGGTATTAGAAGGAAACATGCTGGAAATTGTTATCAAATGGCATCATTAATTAAATCCACCCTCACCATCAACATATGATGTAAATTTTATAACACAAGATACATTGACAAAGAATCGATATGGAGACATGTTTAACATCAAAAGAATAGTTCCAATAACAAAGTCACAGATATGGAAATTTACCAAGAAATGATGCAACAGCTTGCCACAAAAGTTAGCAAGAACATCATCACGGATTTTACCAGGGTTCTGGGCTATGGCAGCCAAAGCAGCAAACTACTCAGTCATATTTGTAGCAGTTTTATACTCATGCAGCACAAGCTTGGTGAATTATTGTTCATGGAGGCATCCAAGATAAGATATAAATTAAAAAAGAAAAACATGAGCTTGCTACCATCATGTATAATATATATATATATATATATATATATATATATATATATATATATATATATATATATATATATATATATATATATATGCAACAAAGATGTATATACCAAGAGCAACATTCTTTAGAGCATGTCCAAGTCCAAATTTGAGTGATTGAAGACACATTATTCTAGAAGCCATATCTCATTAGGAAGATATTTGAACACACATAACTCTTAAAAGGAAGCTAAGACAACATACCTTCTAGACTAGGAAGATATTAAAAAAAAACTGCAACATCTAGCACAATTATATTATTAATGAAAAAATGGATGTCCAGCAAAAATGAGATAGAGGAAGAAGTGAAGTTCAATAATGATTTTTTCTTCATGTGATAATGTACCTCTCTTGAAATCGGGCCTTAAACAATTGTTCCACTTAAGGCTCCATCTCTTATCACACCAACTGAGCCGAGCACCAACAACATTGAGAAAGAGTGATAGTAAGTAACAAGGAGTGTTTAATTAGTTCATAGAGCTTCTAACTTCTAAAACAAAAAAAAAACAATAATATGAACTTGAGACAACATGAAGGACCCAAAGGAGGAGGTTGTGGAAAGCATAACATAAAATGAAAGGAACCTGTTGCACTAACTGACGACTAATTATTGATGTTGGAAACCTTTCTGATTCCTAAAATAAAATTAAAAAACATCAACAAACTTGGACATTAGAATCACAAAAAGTAAAATTGAAAAGAAAAAAAGGTGAATGAGAATCACGACATACCCACAACTTCTTGTTGTTGGACAAAACCCTTTCGATTTCTCATATGAAAAATATCAAGAAATCCATTAAACAAAATGGGGAAATTAAAAAATAATATGAAATACATGTAACAATAAGAAAGGTGAAAATGAAAAAATGGATGAGAAAACAAACTTACCAATGGTATCAATGTGGTGGTGAAGGAACTCGTTGTTCAGTAGTGATGATGATGAAGGATGTCACTATCGAGTGGAGACGATGGTGAAGGAAGTTGTTGTTGAGTGGCACTAAAATGGAAATGCAACAAATGAAAATTGGTCACACATAGCTCGAGTTTTCCAACATATAGCGTGCACAATGAACATAACTCGGTGACATGAAATCACAGGTCTAGAACCTAGTCAGGCATAGCCTGGTCTTTTGAAGTTTGAAAATCAAATTGAAATTAAGTTGGGAAATCTGGAATGAAAAAATAGAGGAAGCAAAGCGCAACATACTAGCTTGGATTTTTGTTATAGCGTCAACAACTGAACAATTTGGGTTGGATTTAAAGGACACTCTTTAAAATTGAAGCAAAATGTTAACTAGTTGACAAGTGCACCAATTTATCTCAAGTAGTAAAGTACTCAAAAGTCTAAGTGTTGAATCCACAGGAACTTTTTATGTACTTAAATTGATGCAAACCCAATTTTTAAGCAGTTAGAAGAAGTGGAAGAGATAAAGAATTATAAGTGTGAAATTGGAAGGTAAAAGTAAAAGAAAAGAAAATAGGAACAATAACAATAATTGAATGCAAAAGATGAATTCATAATGCAAATATGTTGAGGCCTAGAACTACTTGTGATAATGCAATGTTAATGATTTTCTCTATCTAATGTTATCCCAGTTTCCACTCACATCTACTATGACACCCTATCTTTGGTTTCTCGCATGAAGAGTCTAATTTACCTATTTTTCTCTCCCAAATTTCTTTGCAAACATAAAAACAATAAATTGCATTAAGATTAAAGATGCATCAAATAGGCTAAACAAATATCAATCTATTTCTAGCAATGATTTCATTTAGATGCTCTTTCCCCCTACTTAGAAAATAATCATTTTTTAATGCATTATCCTCTAAACACTACATGAACATGGGTGATCAGACCATAATCAATAAACAAATCAGCACATAAAAGAGCAATAGAAACTGGATTGCATTAAATGGATATTAAAAAAGAGTTACATTACAAGAGTTGGTCTGTTCCCAACAATGGGGGTTTAGCCTCTCATTGACATGAGAAGCTTTGCACTTTAGGGGCTAATGTAGATAAAAGAAGGGAAGGGACGGATAGAGGAGAAGAAGGGAAGAATGACTAAGGAAAGAGAGTTCACCTACGAGAGATGCTCAAACTTTGAATGTATTCAATAGAGAGCTCTAAAACTCAATGTCTTTCCCTTCTGCTTCCTTTTATAGGCGTAAGGTATCTTAAAATCCACACGACCTCGTGCTAAGGGCACACACTCCTGGGCCTAAATTCTTTATTATTTCATTACAATGATATTAAATTCATTATTATTTCATTAAAAACTAATAAAGTGAAGAAATTCTAATCATTATTAGCCAAATTTAACTATCAATTAAACTCAAATTTTGCAGTTATCAAAAAACATTTTTTGGAGGTTAAAAATGATCAAAAAATGGTTCATTACATTTTAAATGTTTCCCGTAAGTAATTATTGATAGTAAAAATTTGCTACAAAACTTTTTGGCACAAATCAACTGTTACATAATTGTTTAACCGAAAAAATTGATGGCAAGGATAAAAAAATTAAACAGAAAATTAATTAGAGAACTACGACTGACAAACATTTAATCGAGGGATTAAAAATAAAAAATACTTAAGGATGTAAAATATATTAGCCTTCAATTTATAATCAACATTAGTAAATCTTTATCACTATGAATGAATTCATTGTTTTAAAACCAATTAATAAACCCCTACAACTTCAAAAGCGTGTATTTAAATGATTCGTTTGCACACTTAAACAGGAACTAAATTTAGGGAAAGGATACCTTTTCAATTTAAAACAAAAATTAATATATATATATATATATATATATATATATATATATATATATATATATATAGAAATGTATCAAGAGTGTATAAATTTCATTGGATTTTTTCTTATAATAAATTTTAATGGATTTCATAAGACTTTTTAGAAGAAAATACACATCAAATAATCTCACCAAAATCCTTGAGATTTCACAAGACCTTCTTTCTTCCATTCTTTCTTTTCCTGCAAATTGACGTGCTTTTATTTTCCCATCATACATGATCCCTTGTCTCTTTGTTGAAAACGGTAGACATTAATAACTTTTTTTTACTCTTTTGACCAACGAACAACATGCGTTGAAATATGTGATATGAGAGATTTTTCAAATTCTTTGAATTTATAATTGGGACATCTTGATTTTGTACTTATACATATAATTGAATATGAATATATATGAACATGAGAAATATATAGTTTTAATGAGTGTAAGAAGTTGACTCATGTATAAGTCGATAAATATATAAATGAGGTTAGAAACAACTGTTGGGCATGTTTTATGTATGGTGGGATCGTTAGTATGAGAATGACTACAAATATACACGTTACTAACAGACATTGTGATATATAGTTTTTATACAATTAACATGATTGATGATTAAAGGGGAATGAATCTATTGTGCTTGTAAATATGCTATGAGAAATTGATTTAGGATGATGGGTTTTATTTAAAGTGTTAGGTGAGAAAAATTTATGGATCTTTTATTAATAATTTTTTAATGTTTTCAAAAAATTTATTAAATTCTTTAAAATCTTAAAAATCCATAATATTTTTTTGAAATCTTATGAATTCATATTTTATAAATCCATTAATATCTAAACCGCAAAATCCTAATCATAAAAGTCTTTTTAAAAAAATCTTAAAAGTCATTACATTCTTACAAAGTCTTTTTAAAATCTGTTAAAAAAATTACTAACAAAAGGAATTAGTGTCATAATAAAAGTATTAAACTATGCTAAAAAATATTTTTTAGTGCATGTATTATTATTACTTCTTTTAAATATTGTCAATAGTTGTTAAGAAGATTTTTTTAAGAATTAGATTTTTTTAATATTTAATTTGAGATAAACTATGTTATAAGATAGTGATTAAATAAATTATTAAAGAATAAAATATTAAAATTTATTCATTATTAAAATTTAGTTAGAAAATATAATTAACAAAATTAGAAGAATAAAATAAAATTTGATGAGTTATATTAAAGTGAAACTCAAATAAAAGACTTGTCTAGCCTATAGGGACAGATCTAGAAGTCAATCAAAAGGGGACTGAAATTAATAACAAATATTAAATAAAGTTCAAATTTCTAATTACAATAGACTATATCTTACATGTATTTTACATTTTATTTTTTCTTCATATCATAAAATTAATTAATAACAAAATTTGTAACAAATTTTTTAATAATCCTTCTTTCAATGTATGTAATAATACTATTAGCTAGACGTTCATCTTCCATCATATTTATGAGCTTATTTTTTGCCATCTCCTTAGTTTAAAATGATCTCTTAGTTGTAACAATTGAAACAAGAAGAGTCAATACCAAACGAATTAAACTATCATTGAAAAGATAAGTTAAATTTTTTTTTTTCAGTAATCTTTGACATGGTTCAAAAATTATTGATAGATTTCTCAATTTAGAAGAGTTTCAACTTCTAACCTAGGAACTTTGAATGACTACTTGAGAGCATGAGATTGAAGAGTTTCAACTTCATTAATTAGTTTCTGGATCCGTCTATGCTTGTCTCTTAAATTATACATGAATGTAGATTTTCTTGTTCTCTACAATCAATCACAAAATAATAAAAAATGAAAAAAAATCTAAATTAAACACCATATACATTTTTTGAATGTATATAAAAAGACGATATGTTCTAATTTCTAAACATTAAACATATTCGGGAATATAAAATAAATAATGGGCATAAAAATTAGGAAAAAAAATTACTTTTGCTTTTTTTTCCTTCAAACAACGAGGGTGTGGCAATTAAGAAAAAAATATTACCCAAAGAAGGAAAGCAATTGACAAAAAGAAAATTTTGTAGTGTTCTTTGTTATAATTTTTTTTTTGCAAAATTATAGAAGTTAATAATATCTTTTTAAAGTTTATCTAATATTTACTTTTAAAAAAGAAAGATTGACTACAACAAATTCTTGGTATATATCTTTTAAGAATATATATCATTATAATTATAAATTTATAATTAATATTAATCTATTTCTTTTTTTTATGTATATTAAAAACATTTGGAAAGGAGGGACTAAAACCCATGCTTGCCCCCGTACGTTCGTCCCTGCTTGCCTACGACCTTAAAACTTGGAGACACAGTCTTGTTACATAAAATGAAGGAAGACAAAGATGGTTTACCTTAAATGGAGGTGTACAAATTACTTCCATATTCTCATAGACAAAGATAAGGGATAAATCACAATTTAAGAAATTCTCATATATCAAGTCTTTGCTCAACTAAAAGAGAAAGTGTATTAAATTTCTAACCTTTGTTGATCACTTACTGTGGAAGCAATGCCTTCCAAGGTTATTTTGATGATGCCAAAGAATCAAGAGTTAAGAAAAGTTTCAAGCAAAGATTCAAGAATCTAGTTTCAAGAATCAAGATTCAAGACTCAAGAATCAAGTTTCAAGAATCAAGATTCAAGAATAATCAAGATTAAGATTCAAGACTCAAGATTCAAGAATCAAGAGAAGACTCAATCAAAATAAGTACTAAAAAAGTTTTCCAAAACATTGAGTAGCACAAGAAGTTTTCACAAAATCATTACCAAAGATTTTTACTCTCTGGTAATCGATTACCAGAAGATAGTAATCTATTACCAGTGTTTTAAAATGTTAAGGTTTTCAAAATTCAAAATCAAGAGTCACATTTGTTGATGTGTAATCGATTACACCTTAATGGTAATCGATTACCCGTGACTGATTTCAAAAAATATATTTCCAAAAGTCACAAATCTTCAAGTGACTTGTTTCAGAAGATTTTTTCAAAAGTCACAACTTTTTAAGTGACTGGTTTTGTTAAAGAAATTGCCAAGAGTCACAAGCTTTGACTTGAGTCATCAAAATATTATAAATATGTGACCATGACATGAATTTTATTAAGAGATCAATCATCTATCTTTCAATCTTCTCTCAACATCATTCAATATCTTTCAACTCTTTCTACAAAATTTTCTGATTCTTTTTCTCTTCATCTTTCTAAAAATTTTTGTTCAAACACTTTCTTTTCCAAGAAAAGTTCTTTGTTCAAAAACTTGTGCTATTCATCTTTTTCATTCTCTTCTCCCTTTGCCAAAAGAACGAAGGACTAACCGCCTGATAATTCTTTTGGTTCTTCCCTTTCCCTTAAGCAAAAGATTTCAAAGGACTAACCGCCTGAGATATCTTTTGTTTCCCCTAACAAAGATTCAAAGGACTAACCGCCTGAGAATTCTTTGTCCCAACACATTGGAGGGTACATCCTTTGGGGTACAAGTAGAGGGTAGATCTACTTTAGGATTGTTATACTGAGAACAAGAGAGGGTGCATCTCTTGTGGATCAGTTCAAGTGGAGGGTACATCCACTTGGGTTTTCAAAGAGAACAAGGGAGGGTACATCCCTTGTGGATCTTTGGCTTGTAAAGGATTTTACAAGGTTGAAAGAAATCTCAAGAACCGCAGGTTGCTTGGGGACTGGATGTAGACACGGTTCGTGGTCGAACTAGTATAAATCTTGTGTTTGTCTTCTTCTTTCCTACACTCTTTAATTTTCGCTGTGTACTTTTAATTCCCGCTTTTACTTTTGGTTAAGTTTCTGTTTCTATTTCTTACTTTCTTAACTTAGTAGTAAAAGCCTAATTAAATCTAGTAACTTTAAGAAGGATAAGATTTTTAATTAGTCAAGACAAGTTTATAATTAATTCAACCCCCCCCCTTCTTAATTATTCCGAGGCCACTTGATCCAACAAGTGGTATCAGAGCAGGTTTCTTGTAGAAAGTTTAACAATTTCAAGAAAAATGGCCTCAACAAATTTCTTATTCCCAGAAGGAAATTCCATGGTAACTACTATTATAGAATCTAAATATTTATCTATTATGTCTCTTGCCACATTATTTGAAAAGTTGCAGGAACATGAGATGAAATTGCAAAGACTCAATCAAAATGAAGAAAGCGACAAAAGAAAAAGAGGAATAGTACGCAAAGTCTCATTATCCATCCAAGAAGGTAGCGACAACGAGGACTTAGATGATGAAGAAGATGATTCTCAAGAAATCAGAGACTAAAGCAAAAAGAGTAGACTGTCTCCTAGAACATTTTCTTGACAACATTATCAGTAATATCTCAATAGAGGTAACATCTGAACTATCAAGGCTTGATTATTGCATTTAGTTAAACTTTATTATTGTGGCTAATAGAAAATAATTGTTGAAATTGTTTGATTGTGTTTACAATGTTTAATTAACTATATTTAGTTTTAATTTTGAATATGTATGATTAATTGAATTTTGTTTGAATTGATTAATGCTTGAAATGCTTATGTTTTGTCTCCAAAATGATTAGATTTTGTTAAAAAATAAAAAAACATTTTGACATGTTAGAATAATTGAATTAAGTAAATAATTACCATGATGTGCGTTGATGATTGTTATTTGATACTTAAAATTTAGTGTTTCATTACCTGGTAATTGATTACCACTATGTGTAATCGATTATAGTAGAACAAACTTAGTTCTATAAATTGAAGATAAGTCCAAAATTATTTGATTATGTTAAAATTTATTATGATTTATTAACTATATTTAGTTTAAAGAATTTCAATATACATGATTGATTTTTTGTCTTTGGTAATTGTGTCCAACTAGTTGAAAGTTTGAAAATTAAAATTTGCAAGTTGTTGGAAGTTTGAAAATTAAAATTTGCAAGTTATTAGAAGTTTCAGAATTAAAATTTGGAAGTTATTGGAAGTTTGAAAATTAAAATTTGAAAGTTATTGGAAGTTGAAAGTTGAAAATGGAAGTTGGAAGTTAGAAGTTGGAAGTGGAAGTTTGAAAGTTGAAAATGGAAGTTGGAAGTTAAAAGTTGAAAATGGAAGTTGAAAGTTCGAAGTAGAAGTTATTGGAAGTTGGAAGTTAGAATTTGAAATTTAAAATTTAAAATTTAAAATTTGAAATTTGAAATTGAAATTAAAAAAATTATATTTTTTTTGGAATAGAAATTATTGTGCATAGTTAGTTGATTGATAATTTAATTAATTTAATTTGAAATGTTTGATGATTGATTGTGTTTGAGAGTTATTATGATTTTTTTTATTATATTTAAAGTTATGTTGATTAAGATAGTGAATATGTACTTTTTTTTATGGGTGCAAAATAGTTTGTTTTAATGTCTTTATGTTATGTGTTTAAACTTGATTATATTGTTTACTTATTTGGTACTTAGTGAATTATGTTTTGAAACTTTATTAGTACTTTATTTTCAAAAAGTTTAAAACTTGTTAGTTGCTTTATGTGTTATGGTTCTACTTGGTTACTTTTGATGACTTATGACTTATTCGATACATATGTTTTTATTATGATTTGTGGATGATTTATTATCTTGTTTGATTTTTTTAAGTTTTTCTCTCTTGTATGAATACATTTATTGTATGTTTATCCATTTATGTATGATTTGACTTGATTGGATTTTTGTCAAAATTATATTGATATGTTAAAATAATTGAGATAACTAATGAGTTACCATGTATGTGTTCATAACTAATTTTTGTTACTTAGAATAAATTTTTGATTCTCTGATAATAGATTTAGATTATAATTATATTTTGTTTTTAAGCCTTGTATTTGGCTATGTTTTTATGACATTTGAACACTTAGTATTTTTAATATTTGCTTAGTATGACTGAACATTTATGGATTGTGATATATGACTATGTGGATTACATTTTAATTTGGTTTATTCATGTCTTGCTTCATGATTGGTTTAGAATCTTTTATGATTGTTTTACAAAATATGCTTTGTGTATGTTTTTAAATTATGTATGTTATACGTACTTTGGCCTTTTTGATGTTGCTAAAGGGGGGAGAGAAAAATGGGTATTTTAAGAAATCAAGATGTTATATTTTAAGAAAAAATGGGTACATCCTTTATGGTACAAATAGAGGGTACATCTACTTGGAGATTTTTATACTGAGAAAAAGAGAAGGTACATTTCTTGTGAATCAGTTCAAGTGGAGGGTACATCCAATTGGGTTTTCAAAGAGAACAAGGGAGGGTACATCCCTTGTGGATCTTTGGCTTGTAAAGGATTTTATAAGATTGAAAGAAATCTCAAGAACTGTAGGTTGCTTAGGGATTGGATGTAGGCACGGTTTGTGGCCGAACCAGTATAAATCTTGTGTTTGTCTTCTTCTTTCCTACACTCTTTAATTTCCGCGGTGTACTTTTAATTCCCGCTTTTACTTTTGGTTAAGTTTCTGTTTCTGTTTCTTACTTTCTTAACTTAGTACTAAAAACCTAATTAAATCTAGTAACTTTAAGAAGGATAAGATTTTTAATTAGTCAAGACAAATTAATAATTAATTCAACCCCCTCTTCTTAATTATTCTAAGGTCACTTGATCCAACACTTACCCCATCGTGGTGAATGGCAGAGGCAACCCCATTCCTGCAACAGTGGAAAGAAAAAGGTGTTTTTTAAGGGAAAAAGTCTCGCTTAATTGTGGTGGCCAGGTACAGTGATTGTAATAGTATCATTTAGTTAGGAAATTTCTTTTATATTTAAGTCAAGTCGAGTTCAGTGAAACATATCAAAACGAAAGGAGTAACTATATGCACGTGAGCATAATGCAATAATCCCTAACACAACTTTTTTAATCTCAAATTGTAGATAATATCATTTTGTTCTAATCTGATTAAATAGCTTTTTAACAAAATTCGTGCTATCAAAAAGATAATATCATAAAAATTTCAATTCGGTTACCCCTTTAAACAAAATAATCGTTCATTTTAATAAAAGAAACAGGAAGATAGATTATGTTTTCACCAAATCAATTTGTTCCAATTAAAGCTACGATTTCGATGATTCTTTTGTAGTTTGTAACATCACAGGTTTGTTATTCTAATCTTACCTGTGTTGTCTGGGTCTCAAACCAGTGACCTGCATTTTATTGGATATCACATGAGTCACTGGATTGTTCAAGGTTGTTTGATATTTATTCGTTTTCCCGTATCTTATATGCTTATGTGTTTCTATTTACATTTGCAATTTGTGTAATTTTGATTTATTTTATGCATGAATATATTTTGGAAAAGTTTACTATGTGTGTGTGTATATATATTGAATCAAATGCATAATATTATGTTTCAATTATGCAATTGTATATGAAAATTTTATTCATCATTGTATTATATATTGATCTTCAAGTGCATAATATGATTTATTCTCATATGATTAAGTTTTATGTCTAAGTCATTGTTATAATTTTGATTAACTATAGATTAGTCACAACATCTGTAATTTGATTAAAATTACATATTAAGTTGGTTAAATATCATATAAGGAATTAGACATAATATTGTGATTAATTGTACTTTATATAATGAATTTTATCCCATAAATTTTTTTATTATATTTGTATAATTAATTAGAATAAAATGTCATATTATTTTTCATGGTTTATCCACAGGGATCATGAGGTGATGTATAATTTAGCAATTTTATCATAAAGTAAATATTTGTGATCAAAAATTGAATTATTTTCATGTTGTACCCATCATAAAGCATGAATTTGAGTATGTAATTTGATTATTCTATCATAAAGTCTAATTGTATCTTATGAATTAAAAATTTAGCCCACAAACAATTTTTATTTTACAAGATTCAATTTTCTAGTATGTTTAGATTAGTAAAACATACAATTAAGATTAGTATGCCTCAAATTTTGACATAAGTCTTTGGATTTTTGGAGCTTCTCAAACGGTTAGTTTTTTAATATTCATTGTGATGTTCCCGAACTCAAAGGAAATAACTATAAGATATGGAAGGAGAGAATTCTTCTGCAATTGAGGTGGATGGACATAGACTATGCCATAAGAAAAGACGAACCGCTTGTAATCACTAATAAAAGTAGTTCAGATGTTGTTGTGCTATATGAGTGGTGGGAGAAATCCAATCGGCTCAGCATAATGTTCATTAAGACCGAAATCTTGAATTGGATACGTGATTTTGTCGACTAACATGAAAAGTTTCGAGACTTGCTTAAGGATATTGATGACCAGTTCATCACTTCAGATAAGGCTTTAGCAAGCACTCTCATCATAAAGTTCTCCTTTCTCTGGTTCATTAGTATGAAAGGTGTGTGTGAGTACATAATGCAAATGCGAGATATTTCAGCTCAACTTAAGAAACTAAAGGTAGATATGTCTAAGTCCTTCTTGGTGCACTTCATTATGAACACCCTTGTGCCTGAATATGGGTCATTTAAGATTTCCTACAACACACATAAGGACAAATGGATTATCAATGAATTAATAACCATGTGTGTTCAGGAAGAAGAAATGCTTGTAATGAAGATGGGTGAGAGTGCATTGCTGACAACTATTTGTGGGAAGAACATGTTGGACAAGTGGCCTCAATAACTTAAGAGGGGGGTGAATTAAGTTTCAAAATATTGGATCGAGTGGCCTTAGAATAATTAAGAAGGTGGGATTGAATTAATTATTCCTAAACCTTTACTAATTAAAAATTTACTCTTCTAAGGTTTTTACTTATGTTGTTAATAGAATAAGGAGTAGAAGAGAAACTTAACCAAAAGTAAAAGCGGAAATTAAAATGCACAGCGGAAAGTAAAAGAGTAGGGAAGAAGGAGACAAACACACAAGAGTTTTTATACTAGTTCGGCAACAACCCGTGCCTACATTTAGTCCCCAAGCTACCTGCGGTCCTTGAGATTTCTTTCAACCTTGTAAAAATCCTTTTACAAGCAAAGATCCACAAGGGATGTACCCTCCCTTGTTCTCTTTGAACCTAGTGGATGTACTCTCCACTAGAACTGATCCACAAGAGATGTACCCTCTCTTGTTCTTAGTCAAACCCAAGTAGATGTACCCTCTACTTGTACCACTAAGGATGTACCCTCCAATGTGTTAAGACAAAGATCTCAGGCTGTTAAACCTTTGATACTTTGTGAATGGGGATACAAAAGAATTCTCAGGCGGTTAGTCCTTTGGTCACTTTTGTATAAGGGAATGGGAAGAATCAAAAGAATTCTCAGACTGTGTCGTTTTGAATTCTTTGACAAGGGAGAAGGGAGACACAAAAGAATTCAGGCGGTTAGTCCTTTGTTCTTTTAGAAAAGGGAGAAGAGAGACACAAAAAGAATTCAGGCGGTTAGTCCTTGGCGAATTCTTTTTGGCAAAGGGAGAAGAGAATGAAAAGATGAATAGCACAAGTTTTCAAGGTTTGGAAAACCAGAAAACTTCAGAAAGCTTTTGGTACAAAGAAGAAGAAGAAGTTCAAAGAGATTCAAGGATTGTAAAGGATTGTAAGAGATTGATTGAAAAAGTATTCAAGATTGAAAGAATGAATTAATTGAAAATGCAAAACAAAGCCTTGCTTTTATAGACTCTTCATGTCTGGTCAAGAAGACCATTTAGAAGAGTTATAACTTTTAGAAAAACTTTAAACCAATTTGAAAAAGTCAAAACTTTTTTGAAGAGTTACATCTTTTGATTTATTCAGAAATAGTCACTGGTAATCGATTACCAAATAAGTGTAATCGATTACACAAAGCTTTTATGTGAAAGGATGTGACTCTTTACATTTGAATTTGAATTTCAACGTTCAAAGACACTGGTAATCGATTACCAAAACATTGTAATCGATTACAGCTTTTTGAAATTAATTGGAACGTTGTAAATTCAATTTGAAAACTTTTTCAAAACAATTTTGCTACTGGTAATCGATTACAACAATTTGGTAATTGATTACCAGAGAGTAAAAACTCTTTGGTAAACATGTTTTGAGAAAAATCATGTGCTACTCAATTTTTGAGAAAAACTTTTCATACTTATCTTGATTAAGCCTTCTCTTGATTCTTGAATCTTAAGTCTTGAATCTTGATCTTGATTCTTGAGATCTTGAACCTTGAATCTTGATTCTTGACTCTAAACTTTCTTCTTGAGTCTTGAATTCTTCTTGATTCTTATCTTGAACTCTTGAATTGTTCTTGATTCACTTGAGTTGTTCTTTGATTGATCTTTGATTCACTTGAGTTGTTCTTTGATTGATCTTTGAGCTTTTTGTCATCACCTTTGTCATCATCTTTTGTTATCATCATTGTTATCATCAAAACACCTTTGAATCACCTTTGATTCACCATGAAGCTTTGCTTCTACACAAAATTTTCCCCCTAACAAACTTTAACCCTCTTTTGAATGATATATAATAGGCTCAGAATGCAGAAGAAGAAGAAGCAATTAATTTAATAATGTTCTTTTAATTGCGCAAGACAAAGTAATCTGTAATAAAATAACTAAGATAAGGGAATAGAGAAATGCAAACTTGATTTATACTGGTTCGGCCACTTCTCATGCCTACGTCTAGTCCTCAAGCAACCCATTTGAGATTTTTCACTATCTCTGTAAATCCTTTAAGACTTTGAACATACCTTGGGATCCCTCACCCTTGTGTTCAAGATTCTCCAAGAGACAACCCGTCTCTTGATTACAATTCTCACAATCCAAGAGACAACCAGTCTCTTGATTATAACTGACTTTCTGAGATGAACAGAAAGATTTCTCTCCTTTAGAGTGGATGATACAAATTGAAGTTCCTAGATGAATTCTCAATAGATTTGCAAGTGTTTGCCCAAGAGTTGTTGAGAGAGCATTTGGCAATTAAGTTTTCATAGAATATCTCTCTTTGGTAATAGCTGACTTTTTGAAGTTAGACACACATATATATAGGCCCATCGTGCCTTTTCAAAATGATTTGAAGAGATGTATCTTTTCAGAAAGTTTTTCTAAAATTTTTCACTGGTAATCAATTACATGTTTCTCGTAATCGATTACACAGTTATATTTTGAAGGGTCGTGACTTTTCAAATTGAATTTCAGGAGTTCTGTTACTGGTAATCGATTACACACCAATGGTAACTGATTACAACTTTCAAAATTCAAATTTCAAACCCTTTTAAAAAGCTGATTTGCAAACTTGTCTTCTGGTTATCGATTACCAAAGTCTTTGCTCTCTTGGAAACAATTTGTTTTAAGGCAAAAACCAATCAACTAATGAGATTGTTTGAGGCCTTATCTTTTTATTGATCTTGTTTGCTTGACCTTGAATTAATCTTGAAGCAATGCTTAACCTTTGAATATTTGTTGAAGCAACCTTGTATTAATCTTGAAGAAATGTTTAACCTTTGAATGTTTGTTGAAGCAACCTTGTTTTATTCTACTTTGGCATCATCAAAATCCTAAATTCATACATTCACATAACAAAGCTACTAAGTCTCAAGCTAATTAGAAGGGGAATGATAGAATATCACCTCAAGCTAATATTAAGAAGGTGACAAAGTGTTTTTTCTATTGAAAGAAGTGACACATCAAGAAGAATTACCCCAAATTCCATAAATGGCTTGAGAAGAAAGGTAAATCAATATCATTAGTATGTTATGAATCTAATATGACTAGTGTTAATATTAACATCTGGTGGATTGATTCTAGATCTACAATCCATATTGTAAATTCTTTATCGGGTATGCAAACCCTAAGGAAACTAGTGGGAAGTGAGTAAAACATTTATCAGACAATAAGCTAGGCTCACATGTGGAGGCTATTGGAACTTGCATTTTAACTTTGAGTAGTGGCTTTATTTTGAAATTAGAAAGGACCTTTTATGTGCCAAGTTTTTCTCAAAACTTGATTTCTGTTTCCAGACTGGTACCTTTTGGATATTCCTTTAATTTTAAAGACACACCATTTCAATTATTTTATAATTATGAATGTGTTGGGAATGATATTTTTTTATGGTCTTTATCTTCTTGTTTACAAAATGATGCCACTTATAGTTCAATGCATGTTCAAACTAGTATTAAAATGTGTAATATTAATTAGAATTCCTCTATGTTATGGCACCATAGATTAGGACATATCTCCATTGAGAGGATTAAAAGGTTAGTGAAAGACAGGGTACTCAATACTCTAGATTTTACTGACTTTAAGACTTGTGTGGATTGCATTAAGGGTAAGCAGGCCAACATGTCTAAGAAAAGTGCTAATAGGAGTTCAAGCATATCAGAAATAATTCGTATTGATATTTGTTGTCCAGATATGGATGCACACGATCAGAAATATTTTATCACCTTTATAGATGATTATTCACGATATATGAATGTTTATTTGCTTCATAACAAAAATGAAGCATTGGATGCCACGAAGGATGAGATGAATTCTATGCAGAGTAACAGAGTTTGAAACCTTGTAGAGTTGCCTAACGGGGCAAAGGCCATTGACTGTAAATGGGTCTTTAAGACCAAAAAGGATTCATTAGACAACATTGAGAGATACAAGGCAAGACTCATTGCTAAGGGATTTACTCAAAAGGAAAGAATCGATTACACAAAAACTTTTTCTCCCGTATCTAAGAAAATTCTCTTTGTATTATTTTGGCATTAATTGCTTATTTTGACCTTGAGTTGCAACAAATGGATGTGAAAACAACCTTTCTTAATGGTGATTTAGAGGAGGTCGTTTATATGAAACAACCTGAAGGCTTCTTCTTTAGCGGTGGTGAGCATTTGGTTTGCAAGCTTAAGAAATCTATATATGGTTTAAAGCAAGCCTCCTGCCAATGGTACCTTAAGTTTCATGAAATAATTTCTTCATTTGGTTTTGATGAAACCCCATGGATAAATGCAAATACCACAAGGTCAGTGGGAGTAAAATATGTTTTCGTGTTTTATATGTAGAATATATTTTACTTGCCACAAATGATCGAGATTTGCTACATGAGGTGAAACAATTTCTCTCTAAGAATTTTTACATGAAGGATATGGGTGATACATCTTATGGCATTGGCATTAAGATTCATAGAGATAGACCTCGACATATTTTTGATCTATCACATGAAACCTATATTAACAAAATTTTAGATTGATTTCGGATGAAAGATTGTTCACCAAGTGTTACTTCCATTGTGAAGGGTAATAGGTTTAATTTGAACCAATGCCCACATAATGACTTTGAGAGGGAACAGATGAAAAACATGTCTTATGCTTCAGTTGTTGGAAGAGTTATGTATGCTTAAGTATGCATAAGGCCTGACATTGCTTTTGCAGTTGGAATTTTAATAAGACATCAGAGTAATCCAAGTATTGACCACTGGAGAGCTGTAAAGAAAGTGATGAGGTACCTTCAAGGGACCAAATATTACATGCTTATGTATAAATAGACGGACAATCTAGATGTGATTGTTTATTCAGACTCAAACTTTGTTAGCTATGTTGATTCTCGCAAATCAAGATCCGAGTATATTTTTGTAGAAGCAAGCTTCATGATGATGAATCAAGATTGATTCAAGTAGTTTTGATGATAACAAAGATGATGACAAAAAGCCCAAGAGAATACAAGAGAATGATTTCAAGAACAAGATTCAAGAATCAAGAGAAGTTTGATTTCAAGATTCAAGAGAAGATGAATTCAAGGTTCAAGAAAAGAAATCAAGAAGACTTCACAAGGGAAGTATTGAAAAGATTTTTCAAAAAAACAAATATAGCACAATTTTATTTTTCAAAATAGTTTTTCTCAAAATTTTCTAAGTTACCAGAGTTTCTATTATCTGGTAATCGATTACTACATGTAGTAATCGATTACCAGTGTTTTTAAAACGTTAAGATTTTCAAAATTCAAAATGAAGAGTCACATCTGTTGATGTGTAATCGGTTACACCTTAATGGTAATTGATTACCAGTGACTGTTTTCAAAAAATACATTTCCAAAAGTCACAATTCTTCAAGTAACTTGTTTCTGAAGATTCTTTCAAAAGTCACAACTTTTCTAAGTGACTAGTTTTTAAAAGAAATTGCCAAGAGTCACAAACTTTGACTTGAGTCATCAAGAAATTATAAATATGTGACCATGACATGTATTTTGATATCAAGAAATCTATCTTTCAATCTTCTCACTCAACATCATTGAACTCTTTCAACAAATTTTTTTATTCATCTTCTCTTCATCTTTCTAAAAGTTTTTGTTCAAAACTTTTTCTTTCAAGAAAAGTTCTTTGATCAAAAACTTGTGTTATTCATCTTTTTCATTCTCTTCTCCCTTTGCCAAAAAAAATTCAACAAGGACTAATTGCCTGAATTCTTTTTGTGTCTCTCTTCTCCCTTTTCCAAAAGAACAAAGGACTAACTGCCTGAATTCTTTTGTGTCTCCCTTCTCCCTTTTCAAAGAATTCAAAATGACACAGTCTGAGAATTCTTTTGATTCTTCCCTTTCCCTTAAACAAAAGATTTCAAAGGACTAACCGCCTGAGATATCTTTTGTTTCCCCTTCACAAAGTTTCAAAGGACTAACCGCCTGAGAACTTTGTCTTAACACATTGGAGGGTACATCTTTTGTGGTACAAGTAGAGGGTACATCTACTTGGGTTGTTGTAACTGAGAACAAGAGAGGGTACATCTCTTGTGGATCAGTTCAAGTGGAGGGTACATCCACTTGGTTGTTCAAAGAGAACAAGGGAGGGTACATCCCTTGTGGATCTTTGCTTGTAAAGGATTTTACAAGGTTGAAAAAAAATCTCAAAGACCACAGAGCGCTTGGGGACTGGATGTAGGCACGAATTGTTGCCGAACCAGTATAAAACTCTTGTGTTTGTCTTCTTCTTCCCTACACTCTTTAATTTTCGCTATGCACTTTAATTAGCGCTTTTAATTTTGATTAAGTTTTTATTTCTGTTCTTTACTTTCTTAACATTATAGTAAAAGCCTAATTGAATTTTAGTAACATTAAGAAGGATAGATTTTTAATTAGTAAAGGTTCATTAATAATTAATTCAACCCCCCCCCCCTTTCTTAGTTATTCCGAGGCCACTTGATCCAACAATTTTCATGATGGCTGGTGGAGTTATTTCGTGGATGAGTGTTAAGTAGACTTTGACAGCTACTTCTACCATGGAAGCTGAGTTTGTCTTTTGCTTTGAGGCTACATCACATGGTGTATGGCTTAATAGTTTCATTTATGGGCTAAAGATAGTTGATACTATTTCAAGGCCTTTGAGAATTTTCTGTGATAACTCAGATTTTGTCCTTATGACTAAGAATAACAAAAGTGAAAGTTGAAGTAATCACATCAACATTAAGTACTTAGTCATTAGAGAAAGAGTAAAAGACAAAAAAGTGATTATTGAGCATATAAGCATTGAGTTGATCATCACTTATAAGAACATGCCACTACTTAAGTTTAAGGATCATGTAGAGAGAATGAGACTTGGTTCCACTTTGTGATTGTATACATACAGGTTAGAGTTAAAATTCTTATATTGTGATATTTTCTCATATCCAGGTGCACATTGATTTATTTGAGAAAATTTATGTTTTGGATCAAGAATAAACATTGGGTTTATTCATTAAGTTTTATTACCACATTGAGTATACTACTAGGGAAATTGAACATGTCGTAATACATGGATGATATTACTCGTTATAAGAGAAATTATCACTATAATTTGTATGTTCATTTCTTAAGGAAATTGCACATTGACTTATTTTAGTCAATGAGTTAAAATGTTTGGACTAAGTGAGAGAATGTATAAGTTTTTATTATTAAAAGTTGTGATTAACTCCTTATTAGTGGTATGTACATTTTGGACTTGGAATGCCATCTTTGGCTAAAGTGCTCCATCAGTTTTGGAGTTGAAAGGCCAAATATTGAATGACATCAATAGGTGGTAATGACTAATAAATGCATTCTTGACGGTAGAATGCCTATATATATATATATATATATAGCACATGTGTTTGGTCTCTAAGCTCATATCTTTCAATTTAGTCTGATACACCATCTACAAAGAGAGAATGAGAGCTTGGAAGAACCAAAATAAATCAATTATTACAATGACAATGATTGAAGGTATATTCTAATTTTGTTTTTCACATTTGTTAATGACTTGTGTTTCATTTTTTGTTTGTAACATCACAGGTTTGTTATTTTAGTCTTACAGTCACCTCATACTTGTATTCCAGCACTTACAATCGAAGAAGGTAGAGTTTTCTTGAAGAAGATAAAAGGAAAGAAAAGGATGAAAAAATGACTAATCCCCAACTACTAGAATTCTCTCCATGGTGGCAAGAGATGCAAAATGGGAAGAAGAGATGGCATTAGATTTGGCAAGAGACATAAGCTATGTTTGTTAAAACTAACTGAAAAGTTAGTTGATAATTAAAAATTGGAAGCTAAAAAACTAATTTATTAAATTATAAGTGTTTAGTAAAATTAGCTGTTGAAGTAGTTGAAAAGTGTAAAATGACAGAAAAATAATAAAATCATGATTTATTTTTAAAAAAGTAATAAGAAAAATGAATAAATATAGTGAGGATAAAAGTGAAAGAAGATGAATCAAAGAAAAATAAAATAATGTTGTTCTAGGAAGGTCCAATCACAAATCACGATCTCACGAACACATAATGTTTGATGAACACAAGTCCTAACTCAATCTTCAACTCATATAGCTCAGCAACACATAATGACATTATAATGAAGAATCCAATTTATAATGAAGAACTTAAATTATGGTTTAAGATTATTTTTAACTATTGATAATTTATTTTTAAAAAAATTATTGAAATTTAATTGAAAGATGAAGATAAAAGAATGTAGACCGAAAATTATAAACAATTAAAATATTAAAATGTTATATGTGTAAAGATACAAGAAAGTAGTTTAAAATGAATGAGAGAATATTTTATTAATTATAAATATAATATGTAAATACACATTTAAAATGAAAAGAAATAATAATATACAATTATAAATGCTTAGTTAAGAGAATAAAAAAGTGAGACTAGAAATAAACTTGTGGGGACAATATTTATATTATGAATAAACTTATTTTATTTTATTTTAAATTATAAAGATAATTAATAATTATATAAACTCTAGTTAGGCTTGGACAAAAAAGTCCAATATCCTAATCTGATCCAATTTTTAGTCTAGGCCAATCTATTTTAAATCACTTTAATGGGTAAGACTTTAAACACCCATCGACATCTTATTTCAGTTTAAAGATCTAAAATCCATTATCTGATACATGGATCTTAAGTGGACATTTGAATCCATATCTATTTCCCTCATTAGATCTGAAATCCAAATCCAAACCTTACACCTCGTCACCCTCGAAAGGCTCAAACGCGAAAATGAAATCTCAAGTCCAAATCCTAATGTTATGCTTTGAAATATTGAAATGATCAAACAACTTTGTCACTGGTTGAAACACGGCGCAATCTCAAATCTCAATTTGAAATCCCAAACTCAAATTGTTCTCTCAGTCTCTTAACCCCTCAATTTGTTCTCAGCCTCTCTCAATCCCTCAATCCAAGGTAACTTCGATTAACCCCTAGGCTTTGATTGTACTTTGCTTTTATTGAATTTCTTCTTTGGAAGCTTCATCAAACTCAACAATATCAAGAGAGGAAGAATCTCTTGCACTATTGCTGTCAAACCCCAAATCATTGTAACCCCTTTTCTCTCTCCTTGATTCCTTTTTTGTCGTTATACTCTATTTGGTAGTGTCTGAAAAATTTGGTAAGAAAAAAATGTACTTGTAAACTGTTAACTATTGTTAATCGAAGTTTTGCATGAATTGCTTTGTGTTTATTAAATTGTAGCATAGGTTTTGTGTTTGGCAGCTGAGAAAATTGGGATGGAAGGTCTAAAACTTATGTTTTTTTTAATGTTTTGTGAAATGGGTCTATTGAAATTACTGGTAATTTGAAAGATAAATATTGGGAATAAAGGTTTCAAGCTTATGATTTTCAATGATGATCAAGGTAGTGTTTGGATAAAGGATTTCAAAATTTCAAGCTTTGTTGCCTATAGTGCTCTTACTCAACTAGAACAAGATTGGTCTATACCAAACAAGTCATTTTGATGTATGATATTTTGAATTCACTTAAAAATTTAATTCCTCTCTCAAAACTCCCCATCCAAATTCACTATTGTGCTACTTTGGATACTCTGTGTAGTGTCTTAGAAAATTAGGGAAAATAGTATCCTTGTGCCAGGAAAATGGCCAAGTATTGGTGGGGTACTTGTATTCACATGATTCACCTGGATATGTATCTTGGGTGAATCTTTTAATTTTGTTTATGCTCTTAAAGTATTTTATTGACCAATAAGTTTTTTACGCAACTTTTATACTTGGAATAAGATTACAACTACAACTTTATCTTTTACTTTGTATCCTATACTAAATAGAAAAAAATTATCTAGAGTTAAGCCTTTTTTGGACAGAACTAGTGATACCTTTTGTGACATTCTAACATGTGTTGGGTGAAGATATTCAACTTTTGTGACATGTTCATTGGATATAGAATTTCCCTATTTATACAAGAGTATGGGGAAGATTTGTAAATGCATTTTTTCTTTTGATCCCGTGTACTTTTTAGTCAATTGCGATCATCATACACTGATATAATTATGTATTAATGTGATATGATCCTTGTCTCTTTACAAATATTATTGATTTATTTAAAGTATCCATGTTGTAGTCAGTTTAGAAGTGTACAACAGTTTTTGGTTGGGTCAGACTAATCTTTCAAAATTGTGGATATTATATTATTGTTTTGAAGATCCTCCATGTTGCAGTCACACTTGTATTTTTCTTCAATTTTAGTAACAACAATCTCAATTTGTGAGAGGTTGCAACTTTGATTATAATAAAAGAATTATAAAAAAAATATTTATAACATTTAAGTGGATATAAATTAGATATCACCAAATCCATATTCACTTAAATGGATTAGATCTTGAATTCAATTTTTTTTTTAAAAAATATGAATATAGAAAAAATCCAATTCATGTCCACCCTAAATTAATGATACCCAATGTATGCTTGTAAGTTTCGGTCCTAATTTACTTCCTTCTCGAGGATTTATTATGCGGAAATTGAACTCAGGTTGCCAAGTGAGCTAAATAATATTTGATTTGATACTCGTGGCAGAAAATAACATAAAACAAAATGATATTTTTGTAATAAACATTAAAAATTAGAAAACAGAAAACGCTAAAAGCTTTAACTGGCCCCTTATCTAGTTAGTTTACTACCATTTTGGATCGGTGGCATTTATTTCCCCTGTATTGCTATCAAGTACCACCACCGATCCTCAGAACAGAAACCCTAAGCATAATCACTGATTACTCTCTTTCGGCGACATCAACACTGAGTGAAGAAGAAGAAGAAGGAGAATCATCGTTCCCTCTTTTCTCGATACACCAAATTGCTGAAGCAGAAGTTCCGAATTCCGTCTCTCTCTCTCTCAAATTGTCCTCTTAACTTCGCCATGGTCAGTTTCCTTTCTCTCTCTCTCTGCTTTGCACCCAACTACTACACTTCATTTATCTCAAACCTTCAACTTCACACTATACTTAGGGTTTTTGGTTGTTGATTTTTTATTATTGGTGTTGTTGAAGTCGCGAGCATCATCGCCATCCGTCTTCGCACCCGCAAATTTTGAAACTGGGGTTTCTGGTTGTTAATTATGTTCATTCTTTTAATTAATTAGTTAATTGACTGATTGACTTATTATTATTATTGTTGGTTATTACGATTCTGAGGCCATTTTGATGTGATTGTTATGGAGTGGAGCTGAGTGGAACACTTGGACTGTTTGCTACTTTACTTTGAGAAAACATTTTCTGTTATTTTTTTAACTACAAAGCTGCCACATTATTTTTAATCTATTCCCTGCTTTTCAAGATCTGTACAAGGAACAGATTGTAAGCACGGTGATAATTTTGTAATTAGCAGAACCGGCCCAACATATTTTAAGGCCTAAAGAGAACTTTGAGGTGATGATATGCCTTTTTAAGAAAAAAGTAGGAGCTTTACAAAAATAAAAGTGAATTTTCCTTTCTTAGTATTCGAAGCAAATTCATCAAGGAAAAAGCACACTAGGGTTTGAAGCCCATTTATCAAGGAGAAAGCACACTGTAGTTACCCCTATACTATCGTACTAATATGAATACTGAATAACATTTTTTTTCTTTCTGGTGGCCTTAAGCAATGGCTTGGGCCATCCCTGGTAATTAGAAGTCAAATCAGAAAATGAAAACAGAAGTGTTGCCCATTTGGTTTTTGTTTGTGTTTTCTTAGTGGCAAGATTAATTAGACGGGTTTTTGATTGTTTGTTTGTGTGCATGCATGTGGATTTATGTTTTTGGTTTGGTTGTGTTAGTTTATTGAGAGAGATAAGGAGAATGGTGGAAGATTTACTGTGTTTTTTATTGTTTGTGTTGTGTTTGGCAATAGTCGGGTCGAGGAGGAGGAAGGGATCGGTTTAGGAGGGATTATCCTTCAAGGCATGAGGATAATAGGGGGAATGGGATTAGTGGACGTGACAACCGCAACAGCAACAGCAACAACCCTCCTTCCAGGCATCTTTGGGTTGGGAATCTATCCCACAATATTGTAGAGGAAGAACTTGCTCACCATTTCTTGAGGTACGGACCACTGGAGAATGTGGCATTCCAGCCCGGCCGCAGCTATGCTTTCATAAATTTCAGAATGGATGAGGATGCTATTGATGCCTTGAGAGCACTGCAAGGCTTTCCTCTTGCTGGCAACCCACTTAGAATCGAGTTTGCAAAGGCGGTCAGTGTTGCCCACCTTTTACTGCTTGTTACTTTTCCAGCTGATTATATGAATCTACTGCAGAAGTTCAATTCAGTTCAGTTCTATTTATTTAATCAAGGCCATAGTATTGGCTTAGAAATAAATCTGCAAAATTTGCACAAAGAAAAAAAAAAATGAAGGAATACTACACACTAGTTATTGCTTTCCATGTATGATTTTTGATACGGTTCCTTTCGTCAAATTAAGCTGCTCCAGAATATGCACCTTACTGTTAAGAAGAGCATGGCCAAAAGTTACTTCCTTTAATTTTCAGTTAATAATTCACTCCAAACTGGGCTGCAAAATAATAACCTTACCCATCCAACCACTGCCTAAACTACTGCCTAGTGGATCCATGCAGCATTAACTCTCAACTGCTTGATACTTCTTCACAAGTCCTACATTGGTTTTCCATTTTGCTAAATCTTGGGGCAAGACATGTTTCATGTTTGCCACTTGGTAATTTTCAAATTTTATGAGATTTTGTACTCCCAATGATTTCAACATCAAAAGTTAACAGATGTAATGTATAACAGATCTCAAATGAAGTTGCCATAGTTTGTTTTCAACTAATAATAAGTAATAACTATATCCTTTAATTAGAGAATGTAAAGCATCAATGTTTTGCAGAAAAAGTCATAACATTTAATTAACAGGACTACAAATTTGGTCAATAATAAGTTATAAGTCCAAAATTTCATCCAGCCTACTTATGAGAAATTGCAGCAAGAGGCAGTGATATCTGTTCAATGTTCATGTTCTTGAATCTTTGCAAACATTGCTCAATATCCAACAGTAATTGTGGGGGTGAAGTCAGAGTTGCATGGCCTAAACGTTAAATTTGTATTCTTGTCATTTTCCATTTACTTTTTATGATCTTTGCAAATATGTGCAAGTTGCAACATAATGTGACCTTTCATTTTTGGATAATTCCATATTTTTTGTACCATATATTCCTACTTAGATGGTTTTATAGTTTTCTGTATTATTAGTTCTTGTTATTCTTTTAGTGTTTGGTGGAGCCTTCTCATGTCCAGTCATAGAGCTGAACTGCTATTCCAGATGTCTTTGTATGTACTTGCATTTGTTTGGGATAAAGCTGTTACTTTATCATGCTTGCTTTTATTGATTGATTAATAATTTAATATATAGAAGGATTACAAAGGAGAACAAGATTTTATTGTTGATAGAAAGAAAACACCGCATAACACAAGGAAAATACTGCAAAGGTAAACAAAAGTAACCTCCAAAGATATCCATAAAACCCAGAGAGACAAAAACAAAAAAAATAAAATACAGCAAACGGGGTAAAACTTAAATTTAAAAATAAGGTTTGGCTTCTATCCAATACAAGAAATAACTGCATGGCTATTGCATTTCCATGATGCTTTGATCTATCCTTCCAAAATTATAATGAAACTCACTGAGGAAACTGCTCTTAAAGGGAAAATTCTATATTCATCAAATGGCACAGCTCAATCTATTTGAATGCTGTTAGTGGTCAGTATAAATGTAGTATCAAATAGTTTTGGAGCTAGAATAATATACTTTGCAGAAGAGGGCTTTGTGAAGTCATTGAACATGGAACAGGTCATTAATATTTGCACTGGTTTGTTCTAGTTAAATCCCTGCGTCAGTATTAAGATTCGTCATTTAAAACAAAAAATCTCAAGAATGTCTGCATAAAGTTCTTTTGTAAGAATCACTACAATCAAAGTATATATGTTTGTACTTGTGTAGAACTGAACTGCAATTCCAGAACCGAACTATACTTTTTGCTTCTAATTTCTTTTCCAGCAAAAGCTCCAAATTCCTGCACTTAATCTACTGGAGAAAATGCTTCCATTTGTGATTATGGTTATTGTCCTTAAACCATTAGAGTATCAAAATACACCATTATTTATATTGTGACAGTATGGTAACTTCATGTTGGTGACTGAGTATTGCCCAAATTAAAGTATGAACTTTGGTACAGGCCAGGAACATATGCATGAATCATACATCTCTAACAATGTATTAATCAAGAAGGAATATATTCCTGCATTGTGAATGAGTAAGAAAATGGAAGGATTGACTATAATGCACTATGGAAGAACAAGAAGTTCAAATCCTCCCATCCATAAGCGAGGAATGATCTGAAAGGCTAACAAACTTCTCTATCATTCACTTTTTTTGGAAAATAACATATGGAAATATATCAATATTTCAAATTTAAGAAGTATGACAATTCAGTTTGCTATTAAGAGAGGACAAGGATATGCATTTATAAAAAAAAGTTTCAGAACCAAAGATCAAACATGAACTGCATCTACATTACCAAATGCAAAAATGAGTGACAATTTAGAAAGATGAACACATTAGATTTGAATGGGAGGCCAACTTGCCTTTATTACATAATGCAAAGCCAAGGGACTTCAAGTGATATTTATTTGTATTGATGATTGAAAATACACCCATAAGCATTCACAAAGTTGAGCTATATGTATTTGTTGAAGCTCAGAGTTTCAATTCTAATGGTGGAAAGCCAATGCTATATCGTATAGTAGGTAGTGTCACATATGCATATAGGGGTCACATGACAGTTTACATATATGATTATATGTTAATTATATTATATATTTATATATGATTAAGTTGTATGCACATTAAAATACAGAAATATGCATAATATTAACTGAAGTTCAATTAGCTAGAGACTTGACTAAGATGAACAAAAGGATGTAGCACAATTAAGCAACCCCAATAATGATAGTGCTCGCAATAGCTGACAGAGTCACAATTGCAGATCTGAGAAATTCTGCTATGCAATAGAACTATAGCATGTCTATTTAACAATACTTCCATCACCACATTACCGCTATCATCATTGTCTCTACAATTAGCATTGTTGTTACCACAATTATTGTATCATTATCACCCCATCACTGCTAGTATCACTCTATTGCCAACACCACTATTGTTGTATCATCACCATTGTATCCATTGACGCTACAATCATTGTTGTAATTGCCATCACTAACACCATTGCCATTGCTGCCACCATTGTCCTCACCACCTCCATTTCTATCATTGTTATAGTAATAACTAATTGCATCACTACAACCACTTTTCGTTAGGGTAGTGTGGCCATTTGCATATAATTTATATTACTATTTGCTAGTTTATTTTGTCCACCAAACACAATATGAAATTAGAGCTTAATATGCTCATATCATTTCTTACTCTCGTCGTGTCCTTTCATCCTATCTTAACCATCAAATGTGCCCTTAGTAATTTAAGCTTTTAGGAGGTTTTGTCCTTGTATTCTTCAAGGTTGATCTTTGGGGACTTACAACATTTTGGATTTGAAATTGTCGTCTTGTGCTTCCATAATTACCAAATAACATCTATCCAAGTTGTAGATATATTCAATCTTGAGTAACATTGTGTTAAGAGGCTGTACAACTATCCTACGCAATTTACAATTTGAAGTGATATAAACTAGTTGAAGCTTTACAATTACAATATGCATTCCTCTAGATACAATTCCAGTGCATACTAATTGGTTGGGATATTGATTATCATGTTCTCTTTTGCTCAAGTGGCATTTTCTACTTGAAGTCTAGACATTGAATTTATGAGGTTTTTTCTTCCTTATTGCTAAATCACATGAGGCATAATTAATTAGAAAGAGCATCTATGCCTAAATATAATATTCAAAGTGCATCAGTCTTATTTATTTATTTGGATAAACATAATTGATAATTTATTAAGATAGAAAGGAGAGGTACGAATGTGAGAGAATAAGAAACTAAATAGTAACAAAATAAAAAGGAAAATAAAAATAAAAATGAGAAACATACAATAGAAAACAAGCCAATCTTTCTGAACGTCTAACCTTCACCCCTTAAGAAGAAATGCTTGATCCTAAATGAATCAAGAGGTATCCAATGACCAATAATATATTCTATCATTCCATTCCAACCTTTTACACAAAACAACCACACATTGAAAATAATACCAGTCTTTTAACACACAGGATTTGATGGATGTCCTTAGGGAAAATCCGATTTTCACCAAAAACTCCAAAGTTGTTCCAAAGATGGGAAATTGTCGAGCAATGCAAAAACAAATGAGAACTAGTTTCAAAAAGTCAATATGCACATCATACAATAATCAAGAGACTAAGCAATTATTGGTCTTCAGTTTTGAAATAAGTCATTGGCATTAATCTCAATTGATTTCCCAATGGACTGATGCAAAAAGAAACAATCCTAATTTTTACCATTCTATATCCAATACTGAAGACCATGATGTGCACAATGTGCAATGCTTGTGTTGGAGTGTGTGACACAAGAAATGAAGCATGAAATGCATATTGATTGAAAAAAATAGTGAATCAGTTTGGGTCACTGATTCAACCATATGATTCAACCATAAAATCGGTCAGGTCATATCAGTTTACATCAATTTATTGGCATATCCCATCCACTAAATGGCTCAAACTAGTTATATCACCTGTTCTCAGTCTAACTGGTTGGACCAATCGATTTAAGCCGGTTTTTAAAACATTGGTCAAGGGTCCATATCCTTTTGTTTGAGACGAAATCAAGTAGCACCATAACGAATTGTGATTTAGAGAATTTCCTATTATGCAATTTTTTAAGGAAGTAAAAATCTCCAGGGGCATTATGTGAAAGAGAAATTTTAGCAACACATTATCCAACATGCTTTTTCCAACACACATATAGATGATTGATATTATTGAAAATTATGAAATTAATAGTTAAATTCATTAAATGAGGACTGAGACCTATATTATTTCATGAATCCTAATAAATTTTAGTCAACAGTAGTGTGTTTGAACCAATGTAGTTAAACGGCCATGGTGGAATGGCGTGGCAAATTTTTTGCCAACCGCCGTAGGCAATCTGTGAAGGGAGGCCTGCTATGGCAGCGTCGTAGGCCGCAATGGCTTGTTTATATGGCAGAATTTTGGCCTTCCACCATGTGCCATTGATAACACTGGTTTGAATGAATAGTGTGTTGCCACTATTTCTATGCAAAGTAGAAAGAGTATAGGAAAAACTACCTACTCTAATGTCCTCCCAAAATTTAGCACAAGAACCATCACCCAAACTCAAGGAAATAAGAGATCTAAAGGAAACATAACTTTGAGATACTAGTTTCCTATCATGTGTAGCTTTCACCCCTGAATTGGCATCCCATTCATTACAATGTAAATGTTAGAGATATAGTATAAAACCATTAACTAGTCTTCCTTTAACAGCTTAAGCTTTTGAGATGGTTCGTAATGGTACCAAAGCCTTGCCTTATAGTAGGCTCTGAGTAGGGCCCCTGTCACTGTTGGACAGTTGCACCTGTCACTGTTAGACAGCCAAAGGTAGTTACTTTCGGTTTGGTCAGTTAGAATTTGCCTCATGTATCTTGCTCTATATATAGAGCCCTTCTGTACATTACTCATAGTCTAATACAAATTCAGTTTTATACTTCTCTCTCATAATTATAACATGTTTTCTGGAGCTACTGATGCCTAACCAAGGCTGTCGATCCACTGCAAACACCTTCAACTCCAAATTTGCCACCAGCAAATCCCCAAACTCTGGTGAATTTTCTCCCAATGACTTCTCAAGTCAACTTTTCGTATTCAATCATCAAAAAAGCTAATGACTTGATTTTTTTGGTGTGGCAACAAGTGGAGCCTATCTTGAAGACTCATCAGCTTCTTTGATTTCTGATTCAGTCAGAAATTTCTGCAGTTCCTTTCTAACAAAGATCATGATCTAGGGTTAGAGAACCCTGCATATCGAGCCTGGGAACTTCTAGATCAACCGAACTCCTCAACGTCAGAAAAGAATATTGAACGATTTCTGCTTCTTCGAATCAATGCCATTGCCGCTGGCTTGAAATCCATTGGTGATCCTGCTCTAAAGATTTAAATTAAAAAATAGAACAGGGCCTAGGTAGTAGTCCAAGTCAACCAACTCTTTTGAGAGAACAGAACACATAATTGAGTTTGGAAATCAACTGCTGAAGAGCATATGAGACGGGCTTAGCCTTGGCCATGTTGGTTTTGGCTAAGAGATCTCTGATGTATTTGCCTGACCTGGACTACTTCAGTGTTCTCTCTAAGCCTCTGTTTGGAAGGGAGGAATTTGGTGAGAAATTGGGGGAAGAAGAAAGATAGAGGGTGCAAGGAAATCAAATTGGTTGTTTGGTAGAGAAGAAACTAAAGTGGAAAGAAGATAAAAGTGGTGGGTTCCAACTAAAAAAATTTCCTCACAGATATGGGAAGTGGGTATATTTCCAAATACTAAATCTTAGTAAATTACACAAACCTCTGTTGAGGTTTGAAGAAACTACATGGACCTCCCCTCTGTTTTGAGACAACTTTTACCCCCTTTTTGTTAACGCCATTTTACACCATTTAGTTGACAGACTATATTAATAAAACTCAAAATCCATTTATGTATTTTGGATTTTCCCTTCATGCCCTTTTCATATTACTCTGTCACTCTCCATTTCTTTCGAAGGCCATTAGCAGCGCCGAAATTGGAGTTAGGTTTAGGGTTGTTAACAAAGGGGGAAATTACACAAACACCTTTGGAAGTTGAAGCAACATTATTCTCAGGCTGCAAGGGAGTTCCTGTGTTTCCTGCTAGTGTCAAAACAGCAGTGAAGGAGTTGAAGAGTTCAGGGTTTTCGAAGCACCAAGTTCTTGCATGGTATTTATTCTGTTTTGAGAATTCTGGTGATTTCTTACTGTAAATCTAAGTATGCATTCTGTGTTGGGATGCAATCAGGTTCGACTGCTGGTTTGTCATTTCAAGTTCTAGTTTCAGAATAATTACATGATTACCATGCTATGTTTGACAATATTTTGTGGTTTTTAGATTCTGGTTGTGTTCTTAAAATTTCTTGTTTTGTTCTATTAATTCTGGTTGGGTTCTTAAAATTCTGGTTGAATTCTTAAAATTTTGGTTTGGTTCTGTGGCTGTCCAGGTACATCCATCAGCAATTCTGGTTATGTTCTTAAAATTTCTTGCTGAATTCTCTTGCTGATATACTAAGAATTAATGTTTACTGAATCATACATGCATCTCATCAGATTTGATGGATGTTTTTGTTTGCTGCAAATGATTAAAATGACTTCTGTACTATATGTGCTAGGCACAGTCAGATACAGCATTGAAGTAGAAAACTAGCTCCTGGTCTTTTTCTTCCTCCCACTTTATAAATAGACTTTTTCATATGCTGATATTCTTGTTTCTATGAAGTGATTGATGGACACAAACATATGGGTTGGTTACTTGGTTCAATTAATCTTGAGAAATGGATTGCAGTAGTAATAATATTGAGATCCCTGCATGTTTGATTTCATGTGTACTGAACACCTGTATCGTTATAAACTTAAATAATCAACACATAGTAGTTCTATGGTGAAAAATTTAAGTGCAAAGTATTTTGCATGTTACATGATCCAAATGAAAAAGGTGGACTTACAGTGGTTTGTTTTGTGATATTTTCTTATTTTTTGCAAAAACTTACAGTGTTACATCCTGGACTGTTTTGAGTACAGAAAAAAGATGAGATACGGGGATGTTGCTTGGGAATTTGTCGGAGATAGGTTTTCTTCTGGCATTCCTATAGTTTTCTTCTTGCAAGGTGTAACCATCAAGGACATTTCATTGATGTGTACTGAAGAGGGGATTATAGGTTTGTGTTTAGGCAGTTAGACTTAAAGGCCAATATGAAACTTTGTTGAATCTTCGTAACTAGAGTCAATGATACATTGGTCTTTGATGTAGAGAGTGGTATTGATTGATCCATGTAGCTGATTCTACCATGTGGGATATGATTACTTTGTACTTGTTCTATTGAACAGCTTCGACTGTTTTATTGTCTTGATGTATTTTGTTTGTCCATTTTTTTGTCTGATGTCGTGTTTGATTTGTGCTCAAGTCTTGATGGTGCAATTTTAGTCTTGTTCCACTTCTATGGGTTTAGCGTGTCATACCCCCATTAGAAGAACAGTATGCTTTGTATTAAGCAGTTAATTCGTAGTGCCCCAAGATGTTGGATGTTGATAATCACTTAATCTTCATAATTCACATCTGGTTATGGAATTAATATATTTTTTTTCAAAGTATTAAAATCTCGGAAGTTGATCCATGTAGCCGACCCCACCTAGTGGGATAAGGCGTTGTTGTTGTTGTTGTTGTATTAAAATCTAAATGCTTGGAATGTACGATAATTTCACAGTTATGTTCTTAATCACAGGATAAGCCATCGGCAATGCAACGTGATGAAGATTGCTCATGGGATGAACGGAACTCAGCATTAAGGGGTTCTCCTTTCTCGCAAAGAGAGTTTAGAGGACACCATGGTAGCCCTGAATTGCATTATTCTGATAAATCCAAGCTGAGTGATAAAAATCCAGAACCCAGTGAGGTTCTTTGGATTGGGTTCCCAGCTCAGTTGAAGGTGGACGAATCTATTTTAAGAAAGGCTTTTTCTCCATTTGGTGAGATAGTGAAGATTACTACATTTCCAGGTCGTAGTTATGCCTTTGTTCGCTTTAGGAGCCTGACATCTGCCTGCAGAGCAAGAGACGATCTGAAGGGGAAGTTATTTGGGAATCCCCGGGTGCATATTTGTTTTGCCAAGAGTGAAACAGGTTCATCAAACAGTGAGAGGAGATCATTTAATGGCCCTCGTTCCCCAATTTACAAGTCAAGTGGGCGTGATGGATCTTCTGAGAACCTCAGACAGGATCGGAGCTTCAATGCAGATCGCAACATTGGTTCTCCAAACCATTTCGGGATTTGGGATTCTGATCCTTATGATCAAAGGGGTTCTTCATGGACTGGCGGAACTAACACATTTGAACAAAGGAAAGTCGGAGAGAAGGGGAGAACACTAGGAGTATCACAAGAAATCTATGAACATATGAATAGTCCATCAAGAGAAAGACATCATGTGGGTAATGTTCCACAGAGATTTTCTCAAAAGGGTGAATTCTTTGAAGATCCGCGGGCCTTGCCAGATTTTTCCTATCTACATGAGGCTAAAAGGATGAAGGCTGGTTCTCCACCTCTTGAAAGAGAGATTCCAGAGTATCCTTTCACTGAGTATGAAAGGCAGAGACGTGTTTTCCCGAGATTATCGGATTTACCCCCACACGAGCCTTTTGATAAAGGCTTTGATGCTGGAAATTTTACTTATGACCAGACTCTTGATCATCCACCAAATTCACCTTTGCCTCGTTTAGATAGACATGAAGGCTGGAAACCTTATGATAGTTTCCAAATGGGTCCTAGCGCTCTGCAGTCAACATATGTTGAGAAGAAAGGATTCACGCCTGAACAAGATAGTTCATCTTTAACTGAGTGGAAATGGGAAGGAACCATTGCTAAAGGTGGAACCCCTGTTTGTCGTGCACGCTGCTTCCCTGTGGGGAAAGTCCTAGATATGATGTTGTAAGTATTAAATATTCCTTTCAAATGTGTGTTTTTTCTCTCTTATAAAGATTTATGTAGTCTTTGCTTTGAATCTTTTTCCTTAGCTATTCAAATTTTACGAAGACTCATTAGATAAACTGCTATTGAAAGGAGTAAAATAATACGGAGATGTGAGAGGGGAAAAAACAAAAGAATTATACTTCACTTCCCTATAGTTTCACTCTTTTTCTAGTAACCTCCCTCTACTGTTTTGTCACTTATTCCACATGGAATTTTGTTTATGTTGAAACCATTAACTTTTCAATTAAATCTAATGGCTGTATAACATTTCTCAACTTACCCCCTAAAGTTTTTTTTTTTTTTAGTAGGAGCTAACACGCAAAAAGTGTGGTAACTTCATGCTATTTTTGGATTCATGGAAACAGATGGAATGTAGAGGAATGATATTAAATTAACTGTTAAATACTTGCTGAAAAATCTCACATTGTCTGTCTCAATTACTGAAATGTAATTTATATATCTATTGGGCATCTTAATACCAATTGGCTTAAGATGGAATTTAACAATACAGATATTAAGGATTTCAGATAAATGCTCAAGTGCTTTGTTATTATTTTTTTATATATAGAATTAGTTGACAGTTATTTGTTTCACATACATTAAAGCAAAGGAATTGAATGGCAGTCAAGAATTTAGGAAATATGCAATAAGAGGTATTGCAGTGGAGGTGTCTCGTGTGGCTTTAGGACTTATCTAATTATGCATATATGCTACTATGTTATCAAATTAAACATTTTTTATTTATTTATTATGCACGCATCTATGCAGCACCTTATTAAAATTCGAATGACTTAATTACTGTTTTAGTCCCTAAATTTGGGGGATGTATACTTTTTTGTCCTTGAAATTTATAAATGCTTTTTTTAATTCTTGAATTTTGAAAAATTGATTTTTAGTCTCTGACATAATAAATTAACACTTTGTAACGGTTTTAAGTACTTTGTGGTGGATTTTTTAGCACTTTGTGACAGTTTTCAAATGCAAATTCAAGTGGCTAAAAAATAAAAATTAATTTAAGACAGCTAAAACCTATTACAAAGTGTCAATTTATTATGTCAGAACTAAAAGATGCAATTTTTCAAAATTCAGGGACTAAAAAAAGCACATACCCCAAATTCAGGGACTACAACAGTAATTAAGCTTATTTGAATTAAAACTCAATAATGCTGACTGAAAGAAAACAATAGACAATTGAATCCGGGTGTCAATGTAATCAATTGAGAGTGTTATTGTAAAATATGGGTAATAAATGAGAGATTAGTTATCGATATCCTAATTTTCTAATTACCATAATTATGTAGATCCTAAAATATGCCCATTGCGAAAAGCCATAAATACAATATCTGATACAACCATTGGTGAAGAATTATGTGAGCCTTTAGTACACAAAGGCAACCAAGGAAGGTGGGGGCGTGTTTACGTGAGGAAAGGGCAGGAAGAAAGGGCATTAGAAGGATGATTTGGTCATAATTGTTAGTTAAGGGGTATTTTGGGGTGTGGAGTTAGATATTTTGCCTTTTGTTATCTTTACGGTTATTAGTAACAGATTTGGAGAGAGAAGGGGGATTCATTCTGTTTTTGGATTATTATCATTTTGGATAGAGGAGCTTGGCTCTGGGATAGACAGGGTACCCATTCCTGTCTGTTTTTCTTTGTTCTTGTTATCTTTTCTATTCAATCAAGGTCTCCCTGTTTCATTCACAATATCTACTATATTTGGTTTTCTAGTTCTGCATCAATTTGGTCCGACCTGCCGGATATTCTCATCTGTGGATGCCCACAACTAGGAATCAGAAAAAGAATCAACGACAGGAATCACCGAAAATGGAGGCACGCATGATTCAAGTAGAAGGAGAGCTGGATTGGGTTCGATCATCAATCGAGGAATTGCGTCTTAAGGCTGCAGAAAGCAAATCGATTATGGACCAGCTGCAGAAAAAATCAGAGCAACAGACCAAACTGATGGAAGCCATATCTCGAGGTTTTAGGAGGAATGGAGACGAAGATGGAGGTGAGAACTCGGTGGGACAGAAGGAGAGTGAGAAACCGAAGGCAAGTGTGAGCTTGAAGCCATTGGAGGGAATTGCCTTGGAGGAATTTCGTCAATCCCTCAAAAAGGTGGAGTTACCCATGTTTAATGGAGAGGACCCAGCGGGGTGGATTACGAGAGCTGAGATTTATTTTCGTGTTCACGAAACCAGCGAGGAAGTGAAGGTGAACCTCGCTCAGCTCTGTATGGAGAATGAAACCATTTATTTCTTCAACGCCTTACTCAGCGATTACGACGAGTTGACGTGGGACGATCTCAAACACGAACTATTGGAACACTACGGAGGTATCGGGGAAGGAAGCGTGTTTGAGCAGTTGACCTCTTTGCAGCAAACTGGAGGTGTTGAGGAATATATCAAGAAGTTTGAATGTCTAACTTCTCAGATTCCGAGGCTCCATGACGAACAGTATTTTGCTTATTTCATCCATGGGCTACGTGAAGAAATTCGTTCGAGGATGAGGAGTTTAAATGTGGTAAGCCCAATGTCACATGGAAGGATGATGAATGCCGCAAAAGCTATCAAGCTGGAGCTGTCTAGCCATGGCAGAAACTGGAGTGAGAAAAAGGAGACACGTGGGAGTGGCGGATCTTATTTGGGTTTTCGGATCAGCTCCAACGTATTGGCTAGAAATAACCCGAGGAGTTTTGGAGGACAAGGAGTGGTAATGGGCCTGGCCCAAATGCACCAGCTGACATTGGAGAAAAAAAATAGAAACTGGCCCAGAGATAGAGGAACTAAGCATTTAGCTTACCAGGACCTTATGGAACGTTGTCGAAAAGGGCTTTGCTTTAAATGTGGAGAGTCGTATGGCGCATTCCACCAATGTCCTATGAAACAATTACGCGTCATATTGGTAGGATACATGCAAGCTGAATTTGATGGGGAATGTAGTGCTATGAGGTTATTAAGCTCTCAGGTGGAACAAATTGGTGATTCACGGACAATGAAGATGCGAGGTAAGGTGTTCGATGTTCCCCTCTTTATACTTGTTCACAGCGGCGCTTCCCATAATTTTATTTCTCGGAAGTTAGTGGAGGCTATGGGATGGAAGTGGGAGGAAACGAGGAGCATGCGAATCTTGTTGGGTGATGGTCACAAAACTCTGACCTGTGGGGTTTGTCACAGATTAACGGTGGAGGTTGATGCATGTCGTTTTGTGGTTGACACCTGTCTTTTTGATCTGGAGGACATCGATTTGATTTTGGGAATGGCATGGCTAAGTTCTTAGGGGAAATGCATGTGGATTGGAGAAGGTAGATTATGAAGATTAATGCTTTCCAGGGAGAGAAAGTTTTGACGGGTCTCCAACCAGGAGAACTCAAATTTATTTCATTGTTTTTTTTTAACGGCCAAAATAATAATATATTAATTAGAAAATAAAAGATACATAGTACCAGAGGTACTACAACAAACCACAGGAGGTAGGGTCTCCTGAGTCATAAAGCAATTAAAAGTATCTAACATCCCAACAAAAACAATACAACCCATCCCAACATGACAAACACTACTTAAAAGCTACAGCCATAGCTGAAGACCATTGGTGAAAAGGAACAGTAAAATCCTTTTCCCACCCCCTCATCCAAGACCAAGAGTGGAAAATTGTATTATCCACCAGCTTGGAGATGACAAAAGGATGATTGTTGAAGATAATGTCGTTTCTGAGCTTCCATATTGATGTTGTAGCTGCTATCCACCAGATTTTCCACCTTCTGTTAGTGTCTTTCAATCCTGACATGGAATAATGCTGGATGAAATTATCCATAGGCCTCCAATGGAGCACTCTAGGTTCCTTTACCCATGAGCTGAATTCCCACCATAGAGGCATAACTTTATGGCACAAGAAGAATAAGTGGGAGGCAGATTCAGCTTTGTTTTGACAAAAGGGGCACAAATCATTTTCAATGGTAACATGCCTCCTAATTAAATTATCCTTAGTGGGCAATCTGTCCCATAGAAGTCTCCAAGCAAAGACTAGGGCTCTAGGAGGGATTTTCATGTTCCATAGGTGATGGAAACCAAGACATTGATCTTCATGAAGATGATCAGCTTTAATATAAAGATAGGCAGAATTAGTAGAGAAAATTCCTTTAGGGTCAGCTCCCCACACCCAAGAGTCTTTCAAAACTGTAGATGGCCTAATTGCAGCAGTTTGATCAATAAACTCTGAGGCTCTTCCCATTTCATTATCAAACAGATTGCGCCTCCAAGAAAAGCTCCATTCCCACCCAGATTCACAAAAGGATCCCATGGTTGTCACTGTCTGAAGTTTCTGAGATGAGAGTTGGTATAATTCCGGGAACCTATCTTTTAGCCTTATCCCTCTTTCCACCCAAGAGTCCTCCCAAAAAAGAATTTGATCACCCCTACCCAGCTTCCAAATGAATTGCCTGGACACATCTGCCATACTGCTGTGATTAATTGTAGACCTCAAATCAGACCACCAGAATGAGAAGTGCTTCCTTGTGGGCCCCTCATCTAAGCCTCTCCATCCCCTGTATTTTGAAATTAAAATTCTATTCCACAATTGGTCTGGATGGTGAAACATCATCCATTTCCATTTGATTAAGAGAGCTTTGTTAAAAGCTGTAATGTCTTTAACTCCCAATCCTCCCCTTTCTCTAACAGCACACACTTGACTCCAAGCCACCCAAGCTATCTTCTTCCCTTCTTGGTTACCACCCCAAAGAAACTTTCTTTGGATGGAAATGAGCTTGTTAATCACGGCTGAAGGAGCCCTGAAAAAAGACATGTAAAACAATGGCAGAGCTGTTAAGACAGCATTAGTTAGGGTGATTCTACCAGCCATGGATATACTTCTCTGCCTCCATTTGTTCAGTTTAGCCTCAAATTTGTTGATAATAGGTTCCCACACCACCTTCCTTCTCGGATTGACACCTATAGGCAGCCCTAGGTAGCAGAAAGGAAGCTGCAGTGGACCACAATTCAAGAGATCAGCAGCACATCTGATCCACTGATCAGATTGACCAATTGCTCCCAGTTGGCTCTTGGCAAAATTGATTCTCAGGCCAGAAGCTATTTCAAAGCTTCTAAGAATAGCCTTGATAACACTAACATTATCCATAGAAGCTTCCCCAAAGAAGATGGTGTCATCCGCAAACTGGAGAATATTCACTGGGACCTTATTCTTCCCTACCAAAAAGCTCTGAAATAAGTTTCTAGACACTGCTTCCCTCATCAAACCTGTTAACCCTTCAGCAACCAAGACAAATAATAAAGGGGCCAAGGGATCCCCTTGTCTCAATCCTCTTTGAGGCTTAAATTCCTCAGTCGGACTTCCATTTACAAGGATGGATATTGAAGCTGATGAAAGGCAGCCTTTAACCCAACCAATCCACCTTTCATGGAACCCCATTCTTCTCATCATATAAAATAGGAATTGCCAGGACACAGAGTCATAAGCTTTTTCGAAGTCCACTTTAAACACCGAGCAAGATTTCTTTTGCCTCCTAGCCTCCTCAACAACCTCACTAGCAATCAAGACTCCATGTAACAGCTGTCTACCCTTAACAAATGCTGACTGTCTTTCATCAACAAGTTGATCCAGAACCTTACTTAGCCTATTAGATAGGATTTTAGCAATAATCTTGTATACACATCCTATGAGGGATATGGGTCTGAAGTGACTAATAATTTGAGGATCCTTGATCTTAGGAATAAGAGCAATGAATGAAGAATTGAGGCCCTTAGGAAAAGCAGCATTCACATGAAATTCTGCTAGAAATCTTAAGAAATCAGGTTTCAGCTCTTTCCAAAAGTGCTTGATAAATCTAAAATTAAGCCCATCAGGCCCTGGGCTTTTGTCATTGCCACATGCCCACACTGTAGAATATATCTCCTCCTCTTTAAATGGCTCCACCATCAAATCCCTCTGAATTGGGTGCAGGACATTAAAAGCAACTCCATCTAAGTTGGGTCTCAGCAGATGAGGCTCAGAAAATCTGCTCTGAAATTGATGCATTACTTCAGCCTTAATCCTGTTAGGGTTTTCTACCCAAGAACCATCAATCAGCAGACCCCTCATAGCATTTTTCCTTCTGCTGTAATTAATGATTCTGTGAAAATATGCTGTATTGCTGTCTCCCTCTTTAATCCACTTGCTTCTAGATTTCTGTCTTACAAAGGACTCATGGATAGTTGCCTTCTCCCAAAGCTCAGCTTGAGTCTTCTTGAGCTCCTGGATTTGCTGATCAGAAGGTTGTGCTGATAGTGAATTTTCCAGATCATTTAGCTTTTGCTGAATCTGCTTAACTTTATTACCCATGTCTCCAAAGTTATCTTTGTGCCATTCATTGTGCCATTTAATGGAAGGGACAGAAGAGGTTCAGGAGAATAGAGTGAAGGGAGAACCGCAGGAAGTTTTGGAGAGTATTCTGGAGAAATTTGCTGATGTTTTCAAGGAACCCACTGGTTTGCCTCCCCCACGAGCTCGTGAGCACAATATTACTCTCCAACTCTGAGTGGCTCCAATTAATGTAAGACCCTATCGGTATCCACACCTCCACAAGAATGAAATAGAGAGACAGGTGAAAGAGTTGTTGGCGAATGGGCATATCCGATATAGCCAGAGTGCTTATTCTAGTCCAGTCATCTTGGTTAAGAAGAAGAACAATAAGTGGCGTATGTGTGTGGATTTCAGGGCATTGAATAGGGTTACAATACTTGACAAATTCCCAATTCCTGTTATCGAAGAGTTACAGGGAGCTAAGTATTTTTCTAAACTGGATTTGACCTCAAGATATCACCAGGTGCGTATGAGGACTGAAGACATACCTAAAACAACGTTTAGAACCCATGAGGGCCATTACGAGTACCTCGTAATTCCTTTTGGGCTGATGAATGTTCCATCTACCTTCCAAGCTTTGATGAATGATGTCTTCAGAGATTATTTAAGAAAAAGGATGTTGGTTTTTTTTATGACATCCTTGTGTATAGCAAAGGATGGCAAGAGCACTTGCAGCTGCTTCAACAGGTTCTGGAAGTTTTGAGGCACAACAAGCTGTTTGCAAGACGTGAGAAATGCACTTTTGGCCAAGAACAAGTTGAATACTTGGGTCTATCATCTTTGTGCAGGGAGTGGCGGTCGAGCCTGCCAAGGTGAAAAGTGTTCTTGGGTGGCCTAGACCAAAGAATGTGAAGGGGGTCAGAGGCTTCCTAGGCCTCACGAGCTATTATAGGAAGTTTATAAGGGATTATGGTAAGATTGCATGGCCACTGACTGCTCTAACAAAAAAAATGGATTTAAATGGGGTGCTTTGGCTCAACAAGCATTCGATGCTTTGAAGAAGCGTGTGACGGAGGCACCAGTGTTGAGATTGCCAAATTTTGAAGAGCAATTTGAGTTAGAATACGATGCTTCGAGAACAGGAATTGGAGCAATCCTGATGCAAAACTGCCATCCAATTGCATATTTCAGTTAGGCATTGGGTGAGAAGAATCTATCTAAATCTACCTATGAGAAAGAGTTGATGGCAGTCGTCCTTGCTATCCAACATTGGCGGCCATACCTGTTAGGAAGGAAATTTGTTGTGTTTTCAGATCAGAGGAGTTTAAAACAGTTGCTAAGTCAAAGGGTTTTAACAGGTAATCAACAAAATTGGTTGGCCAAGTTGATGGGGTATAATTTTGAGATAATTTATAAGCCTGGGAACGAGAATAAAGGAGCTGATGCCCTGTCAAGGAGTTTGGAGGACGCCGAATTGACTAATATGATCTCTTATCTTGAGTGGTTAGATTGGCAGCAGTTGACTCATGAGGTGCAGCAAGATACCCATTGGAAAAAGGTTATTTGTGATTTGCGACAGGATAAAGAGGCCCATACCGGTTTCTCCTATAATCAGGGAGTGCTGCTTTATAAAGGGAGGTTGGTGGTGCATGAGAAATCTCCTTGGATTCAGAAGTTACTAGAGGAATTTCATTCTACTCCTCAGGCTGGTCATTCGGGTTTTTATAGGACATATCGGAGGTTGACTTCCAATTTATTTTGGAAAGGTATGAAAGAAGATGTCAAACGGTTTGTGCAAGCTTGTGACATTTGTCAGCATCAGAAGTATAGTGCTACCTCACCTGGAGGATTGCTGCAACCTCTTCCTATTCCGGAACAGGTCTGGGAGGATGTATCAGTTGATTTTATCACAGGGTTGCCTTGTTCGAGAGGCTATGAAGCTATTCTGGTTGTTGTGGACAGGCTGACCAAATATAGCCATTTTGTTCCATTGAAACACCCTTATACTGCCAAGGGAATTGTTGAGATTTTCGTAAGGGAAGTAGTGAGGCTACATGGAGTTCCAAAATCTCTCGTGAGTGATAGAGATCCTTTATTTATGAGTTTGTTTTGGAAGGAATTTTTTAAGTTACAGGGGACAATGCTCAAGATGAGTACAACTTACCTTCCGCAAACGGATGGACAGACCAAAGTCACAAATAGGTGTCTTGAAACCTATTTGCGTTGTTTCATTACTGACCAGCCCAAAAATTGGTCCCTTTGGTTGTCCTGGGCAGAATTCTGGATCAATACCATGTACCACGAGTCTATAGGGACTACTCCTTTCGCAGCGGTGTACGGTCGTGAACCTCCCAAGATTATACAGTGCATTCCAGGGGAAGTGAGAGTAGAATCAGCTCAAAGGGAGTTAATTGATCGTGATGAGGCATTGAGACAGTTAAAAACATTTTTACTGAGTGCCCAAGATCGCATGAAAACCCAGGCGGATAAGCACAAAAAGGAAAGGGAGTTTGAAGTAGGAGACATGGTGTTTTTAAAGCTTAAACAACACAGGCATCATTCAGTCATAGCTAGAATTAGTCCTAAACTCAGTGCAAGGTATTATGGGCCATTTAAAATACTAGAAAAGATTGGGAAAGTGGCTTACAAACTGCAACTTCCTCCCACTTCAAGAATTCATCCCGTGTTTCATGTGTCCTTACTCAAGAAAGCAGTGGGGAATTATGAGGCAGAAGCAGACTTACCTACTGGGCTGGATGATGATAGAGCTGACATCATCAAACCTGAAGCTGTTTTAGCTTCTAGGAGAGTGATCAAGCATGGAGAAAGATTGAAACAGTGGTTGATTCAATGGAAAGGGAAGTCAGTGGACGAAGCAACATGGGAGGATGAAATCTCAATCTAGAGCCAATTTCCTACTCTTTGTCTTGAGGACAAGACAATTGCTCAAGGGGGAGGTATTGATACAACCATTGGTGAAGAATTACGTGAGCCTTTAGTACACGAAGACAACCAAGGAAGGTGGGGGCGTGTTTACGGGAGGAAAGGGCATTAGAAGGGTGATTTGGTCATTTTATTAATCTGCAAAAGTATAATAGTATTATATATGTAACAGTACAAGTTGTACTGGATGATTACAGAGAGACCAATTTAGGTAAGACTATGGTGACCTAATACATAGTTTACAACATGAATGAAGAAACCATAGTACCAGCCTTCTGCTAGTGTCACCATTACCCCCACTATAATTATTACCCCCCTCCCCCCCCCCCCCACCATCCCATAAAAGTCTCCTTCATATTGCTAGACCAGTGATTAAAAGGCATGTCAAAACCTTTAACCAGATTTTTAAACCAGGTCCAGCAGAGGAATATGGCATCCTCCAAGATCTTACTAGCATTAAGCCTTTCTTCCTCAAAAGCAATCTTATTCCTATGCTGCCAGATACTCCATGTCAAGGAAGTCCACCAGCATTGCCATTTTTGATAGCTAGTGTCTTTTCCATTTCGAAGCACTTGCTGGAGGAAGTGCATACGGGGGTTCTCTGGAAATGGGGCTGAGGTATTTGTCCACGATAATGATTCCCACCAAAGTGGCATGATCTTGCTGCAACTAAAAAAGAGGTGTGCTGCATCCTCTTCCTTATTTTTGCAAAATGGGCATGTAAGATCATGAATTTCCACATGCCTCCTGCACAAATTGGTTTTAGTGGGTAATCTGTCCCTGATAAGTCTCCACACAAAGAAGGCAGCTTTACTAGGGACCTTGACCTTCCACAACTCCGTGAAAAGCCATCCTGATTTTCATTAATTTGATCTGCCATGAGCAAGCTGTACCCGTTCCTAGCTGTGTACATGCCTGAGACGTCCTCTTTCCAAATCCACTTATCTTGTCTTTTCGGATGAATGTTGGTGCCTTGTAAATCTTCTAGAAACCTCACCGCCATATCCAGCTCACTGTCAAAAAGTTCGCGTCTCCATTTGAGATCCCACTCCCAACCTACATCTGATAAAGTACCCATACACTGAATAGATTGATTTTGCTGCTTCGAAATAGTGAAAAGTGTAGGGTATTTCTGCTTAAGTGGTACTCCATCCACCCTCCAACCATCCTCCCAGAACCTAACCTTTGCTCCACACCCCATTTTCCATTGTATGCCTTTAGCTAGACATCTTCCATCCTCACCAGCCAAAAATATTTTGTTTATATCCTTCCACTAAGCTGATACTCTACTGCCTCTGCATACCCCCTCCAAATTACCCCAATCTCCATATTTTGAGGTTAGTTTTCTAGCCAACAGTTGTCTTTGATTATGGAAAAGGTTCCATTTCCACTTACCAAGAAGAGCATAGTTGAACTTCCTAAGATCCTTAATTCCCATTCCTCCTTTCTCCTTTGGTAGACATACTGACTCCCATTTCACCCACGCTATCTTCTTTTGCTCGGCCCCTCCACCCCACAAAAACCGCCGCTGCAACCACACCAATTTGTCCAGAACGCTTTTTGGAACCCTGAAAAAGGAAAAGAAATATATAGAAATAGAATTTAGGACAACCTTTATGAGTGTTACCCTTCCCCTAAAAGATAGGAATTTTTGTTTCCATTTGGCCAATTTCCTCTCACATTTCTTGACAATAGGATCCCACAGCTCAGAACCCCTAGGGTTGGCCCCTATCAGAATACCCAGGTATAAAAAAGGTATGGTCAGTAGCTCGCAATTTAGATAGCTAGCAGCAGACACCTTCCAACTCTCCGACATCCCAATTACCCCAAATTTGCTCTTTGAGAAGTTAATCTTAAGATCTGAGACTTCAAAACTTCTTAAAATCACCTTGATGGCTCTCACATTTTCCATGGATGCTTTCCCAAGGAAAAGTGTGTCATCTGCATACTGCAGTATGCTGATATTGACTTCATTTCTGCCCACTTTGAAACCTTGATACAGGTTTTTATCCATTGCTTCTTTCACTAGTCCATTTAATCCTTCCACAACAATGTTAAACAGAAATGGAGCTAAAGGATCACCTTGTCCTAGGCCTCTTTGGGGGATGAACTCAGATGTAGGGCTACCATTAACCAATATGGAAATAGAAGTAGGCTTTAGGCAGCCTTCAATCCAGGATATCCATTTCCCACAAAAACCCAACCTCTTCAACATATACAATACAAACTCCCAAGATACTGAGTCGTAGGCCTTTTCATAATCTACTTTGAAAACCAAGCATGGCTTATTCCTTGTCTTTGCTTCATGGATCACTTCATTTGCAATGATAGTACTTTGCAGCAAATGTCTACCCTCTATAAATGCTGATTGCGTCTCATCAATTAATAGTGGCATCACCCCCTTCAACCTCCTTGCTAAAACCTTGGCCACTATGTTGTATATGCACCCTATGAGAGAGATAGGTCTATAATCATGTAAGTACTGCAGATCCTTGACCTTAGGTACAAGGGTTACGAAGGATGCATTGCATCCGTTCGGGAAAGATCCATGTACATAGAACTCATCCATGAATCGAAGCATATCGGTCTTGATAATTTCCTAGAATTCCTTAATGAATCTGAAGTTTAGACCATTTGGACCAGGAGTCTTATCACTCCTGCACTCCCAAACCGCCTCCTTAACTTCATTTTCACTGAATGGGCCCGACAGTCTGATGTTATGCTGCTGCCCAATTTCTTTGAATCTGACCCCATCTAGTTTGGGTCTCACCCATTCAACCTCTTGAAATCTGTTCTTAAAAAACAGGTACGTTTCCGCCTTCACCCTCCCAGGTTCATCAACCCATACATCATTTACAAACACTCTTCTCAAGGTGCTGGATCTGCATTTTGGGTTTGCAAATCTATGAAAGAACCTTGAGTTAATGTCCCCCTCTTTGATCCATCGTGATCGTGCCTTCTGCCTTAACAAGGACTCGAAAGATTGAGCTGCTGACCATAACTCCTCCTGAAGATTTTTCCTGCACATAAGTACTTGAGCAGATAGCTGTCTCACATCTCCTTCAGCTTCTATTTTGTTTAACTCCTTCTCAATATTTACTAATTTCTGCCTGGTGTCTCCGTAATGATCCTTATTCCATGCTCTCAAGGTAGCTTTAATTCCTTTTATTTTTTCTTTGAGCATAAAACCCCCCCAACCCCTTACCTGATTATTCGACCAAGATTCTTGAACCACCCTTCGAAAGGATTTATCATGGAAACAGCAGTTTAAAATCCGGAAAGGGCGAGGTCCCCAATCAACAGTTTCTGATTTTAGCAAGACCGGACAATGATCCAAGAAATTTCTTTCCAGAATAAACTGTGTGGAACCTTGCCATTTTGCTCAACCAATCAGCAGTGACAAGAAATCTATCAAGTCTGCTTTTTGCTGTTCCATTTGGCTTATACCAGGTGAATTTTCTCCCCGCACAAGGCACCTCTTCAACCTGAATGTTCTCTATCCATTCATTGAACTCGTCCATAGTGGCATCATTTACCCTACGTTGGCTCAACCCTACTCTCTCCTTTGCTGTTTGAATGTTGTTAAAATCTCCAAGTATACACCACAACACGTCTGGGTTTAGAGCTTTCAATTGAGTGATTTGACCCCACAAATTCCTCTTCTGGATCATATCACATGGTGCATATATGTTAACTATAGCCATTCTATGAGCATTTGGGACCCATATGCCCTCTAGATAGATGAATCCTTGCCCACACACCTTCCTATCCAATCTGAAAGAGCTTTCATTCCATAGGCATATCAGTCCTCCTGCTCTACTGACGGCAGGTTGCATTTCCCACTTAACATCTGTATTACCCCATAAAGCTTGACAAATATAATTATCTACTTGTTCCTTCTTAGTTTCTTGTATACACAGCATGTCTGCTCTTTCCTTTCTAACCATTCTTCTAACCGCCGCCCATTTCACTCCCCTCCCTAACCCCCTTATGTTGTATGTGATAATCTTTATTATTCAGGCTTCCTGTTACCCAACTTATTGGCATCCTCCTTGTCCCTCAGCTCCATCTTCGTAAATTGTGACCACCATTGCATCTCCTCCCTCACATGTAACTCCCAAATTCTGCGCCATCTCCCATTGTGCTGAGGCTTCCTTTGTATTCTCACTTGTGTGGTGGCTATCTTTTTGCAAATGGGGCTGAGTTATAATCTGCACTTCATCTGGTGTTATTATTCATTCCTGTTCTTCTAACCCACTACCACTGGTTGCTGGTGAAAATTCCTCTTGGTTCTCAGTTAGATAATGACTTCCTGCTGGGCGTAGCTATCTGTATTTCTTACCAATCCAGCAGTGGAAACTTGGTCCAATTTCTTTCTGCACCCTCTACTTCTTGAATACACCTTTCCCAAATGTCTTGGGCCTGTTTGTTCACACTGGTTATTCCTTTCTGGAGCCCTTATCTTATCACATAGGTAGTCTTTTGAGAAGCCCATTAAGGGCCCACCATCCTCCACATTTTGTAAGACAACATGTGGATTTGTGGCCTTAAATTCAAAATTTGCTACCGTCAATGGGTCCACCTTTTTCCCACTCTCCCCGATGCTGTTTTCTAAATCCCTTGAAATTTCTCTTTCCAGGATTACAGCTGCTACCTCTGCTGCCTCGTTAAGCACCTCCTTATGCATCTTGTATCTAGTTGTTTTGTCCTCTTTCCATAGCTTGTTGTTAGGTGTATGATTTGACCCATCAACAGTCCTTGTGCCTGTAGTATTTTATTTTTGTCAGGCCTGATGTTGCTTCGTTCAGTGTCTTTTTGGACCTTGCAGGTTGCTGGTATGGCCCACTGATGTGTTGGCGGCAAAGACCTCTGGTTATTGACCTGAGGTTTGACGGGCTGGTATTGACCTTCGGTCCCTAGTGACGCTATGATTCCTTGCTGCTTCTCGCTCCCTGTTACAGTCAGCCAGGCCTCCTCCGGTGCCGGTTCCTTGTCCGACATGGCATCTCCGCTCATCATCTCTGTACCTGCTTCGCTGTCACTGTCGACAGAGGTTATATCCTTTGATGACCCTATGAATCCTTTCCCCCTGCACTTACATCTATCCCAGTTACCACAAAATTCCTCAGTCATATGGACAGTATACTCTATTCCATTAATCCAAAGTGAGACCTTATGTTGGATTAGTGGTGGACGTGATGTCTTAACCAGGATCCGCCCCCTATCCAACCTGTGTAATTCATCCATATCGTCATCCACCTCCACCACTTTTCCGACGTTGCGATCTGTTAAAGGTGCTTGACGTCCCAGGCATGCAATGGTATGCCCCAACATAAAAGCCATACCAAGCAGTGTCCAGTCCTCAATTGAGGGGTCCACTTTTCCAACAAGTAAAATATCGCCGATCGTTGGCCATTTACTTCCTCCGCCATTTGTGCAGCCCTGTTCTTTGTGAGTCCCATTAATAATACCATATCATCTCTGATATACTTCGGTATGATGCCATTGTACCCAGTCCACATAAGGTTATCTCCTATCCTGTCAAACATTGGTAGGTCCCTCAGTCTTCCCACCCATGTCCTGTTTAGCCATATATTTTCATCCACAGGTATGTTCATCTGCACCGATGAATGAGATGCAGGTCCAGCGGAGCTCAAAACTGGTTGGCACCTCCCTGTGGGAAATTTCTTGCTTTCTGCCATGAGGACCTGCACATACGAGGCTGCCTTTCTTTTTGTGAAAGGTGGAGAAAGTGGATCCATGGTTGCCTTGCTACCGCATCAGTGTCTATTTTAATTAATGGAAGTCCTACTTCGGAGTTTGCACCCAAGAGAGGTTTAAGGCAGGGTGACCCCCTTGCTCCCCTCCTTTTTAATTTGGTGGCAGAAGGGCTTACAGGATTAATGAGGTCAGCCATATCCAAAAATCTGTACAGCAATTATCAAGTTGGAAGTTTGAAGGAAGATATAAATATTCTGCAATATGCAGATGACACTCTATTCTTTGGAAAGGCTATGTCAGTCAATGTCAGAGTTTTAAAGTCTATCTTATCATGTTTTGAGATGGCTTCTGGACTCAGGATCAATTATTCAAAAAGTCAGTTTGGATGCATTGGAAAATCTGAGGAATGGTGTAGAGATGCGGCCCTTTTTCTCAACTGCAGCCAGATGAATATTCCTTTCTTGTACCTAGGAATTCCAGTGGGGTCTAGTCCTAAAAGTGGGAGTGTTTGGCAGCCTATCATTAACAAATTTCAGACCAAGCTGGCAGCTTGGAAGCATAGATGTCTCTCTATGGGGGGCAGAATTACCATTATCAATTCTGTTCTGACAGCAATGCCTATTTACTTGTTGTCCTTCTACAGAATTCCCAAAAAAGTTGCTCAGAAAATAGTAGCTATTCAAAGAAATTTCCTTTGGGGTGGTGGCAATGACACATATAAGATCCCTTGGGTTAAATGGGATACAGTCTGTTTACCTAAAGTTAGAGGTGGATTGGGTATTAAAGATTTGAACAAGTTCAATGAAGCCTTGTTAGGCAAATGGGGGTGGCAGTTGGCAAACAATCCTCAGCAGCTGTGGGCTAGAATTTTAGTGTCTTTATATGGGGGATGGCATGCCTTATTACATGGTAGAGGTAGTGGTGACAGTTCTCCTTGGTGGAAGGATTTAAAACTTATCTTCCAGCAGCAACACCAGTGTAGTTTGACCACTCACTTGAGGTGGAAGGTGGGTAATGGGGCTAGAATCCAGTTCTGGAAAGACAAATGGAGGGAAGAGGATATAACCCTTAAAGACAAATACCCTGCTTTATATCAGGTGAGTCAGCAACAGGACCTGACTATTAATTTGATGGGTCAGAATGTTGAAAATGGGTGGGATTGGAAGTTCCAATGGAGGAGAAACTTTTTCGATCATGAAATTGATATGGTGGC